>NW_008691951.1:0-58951 GCF_000695815.1 Acanthisitta chloris
TGCTGATGGTGCACTCAATCTCCTCAAATCAAGTACAATTACTGGTAATAGAAATAGAATTTATGAATACCAGACTGGTTACAGCTATAAATTATTGAAAAAATTTACGTAAAGAAGGTAAAATAAGGTAAAAGATAAAATTAAGCAAAAAGCTAAAATAAAATAAAATATATATGGTAAAAAACAAGACAAGAATATCATTCATTCCAGAAAAGTGCAGCAGAGACTCTAATTTCACATGCATATGTGTACATGGAAACCTCTAAATTCACATGTGGACCTCTTGACTCAATTGGTACATTGTACAAATGCAGGTGTACCTGTACAAAGGGGCTTGGGTCCGCTGTAAACCTAGGAAGCATAAGCAGAAACACTAATGCAAAATAATCAAAATCCATAATCACAGAATGGTTTTCACAGAATGAAAAAAACTCTGTGCTCCATAGTCCTGCACTGCCACTCCCATGACTCTGTAATCCTGGTTTACTTCAAACTGCTCCTGGCTGTATCTCTGGTGCCTATGTGAAATATTAGCAATGAATAATAGTCAGTGGACTGTACAAGGGCTGATATTCTCTTGGTGACATCCCTGATACTTGTCCCCAGAAAACAGCATATCTCTTCCACATCAGGTTAGCAAACAGGTGCCTCTGTACCTCTCAGAAGAGAGTCACCTACTACTATTACTATAATAATAAAACTCAAATAAGGCTACTTATATGTTTAGATAACTACATGTCCTGGTTTCAGTTGGGATAGAGTTACTTTATTCTCAGTAGCTGGTACAGTGCTGTACCTTTCATCACCATTCAGTGGTTTGGTTGCTTGTGAAACCAAATACCAGTGTCCACGTCACCAGTCCTGGCACACTCACCTGCTGTATATCTTGCCTACTAACAATTCTTTTCATTTTTCTTCTGCATGAAAGCATCAGGAATGGTTTTCACTTAAAAAATATTCATTTAACAAATCCTCTGCTTTTTCAGACCTGTAAAAATATTTGATATTGTGGACCAAGCTAAAGCTAAAGAGAAATGAAACAGTAAAAGAAATGGTAATGACTTTGCAGTGAATAGCAACAAAAACTTAGAAACACGATTTTATGCAGATATCATTCTCTCTCTGAACAATTGTGCCGAGACAGATCTAAAGATACTGTTAAGTGAATGAGGTTGGAGACATCACATACAGGAGAACTATTTCAAAGTAATATATATCTAGGTTACAAGAGAAATGGTATTTTAGCATATAGAATGAGAAGAGAATGGAAATCCAGATGATGGTAATGATAATAATCATAATAGCAACCGCCCTTCTCTCAGTGATTTATATAAATAGCAAATATTTAACACAACTTAGTATAAGATTTCCTTGCAATGAGCTTTCACAGCTGATATTGTCTCCTGTGAGAAATGAAGAGGGTTATGTCTCTTGAACATTTAAACTAAGTCAGGCAAAACTCCATTGAAAACTTGACAAGGAGTAATTATGAATCACGAGACTGATGAACCATTTGACATAATACATCTTTTCCCCTAGTTAAATTATATTATTCTGTTACTTAAATTACGTTCTTCCTCATTTTTAAGCAGAAATCTTCCTTGCAATGCATTTTATTCACAATACAGATGCCAATCACTTTTGTCTGAAATGGCAGCTTTTTTCATGAAGTCACATTATTGAATTTACATATTTGGACTTTACTGAAAATCATTTTTATCAATCTATTCATTATGAAAGGCTCAGCAGACAAGAATTCACAATGCTGCATCATCCATGAGTTCAATAGTAGTCACTGTTAAGCATACTGTTTGACAATCATACCTGCAATGGAAGTAAAATATTGGAGGTTAGTCGATTTAAATGAGAATAACAAAATAAATCTTGATCAGGCCAAGGTGCCATTGGTCTTCTTGGCCACCTGTGCACACTGCTGGTTAATATTGAGACAGGTGTCAACCAGCACTTCCAAGTCCATTTCTGATGGACAACACTCGAGCCTCTCCTCCCCCAGCCTTCTGCACAGTATGAGGTTGTTGTATCCTAGTTCAGGACATGCACTTCACCTTATTGAACCTCATGCAGTTGTCCTCTGCCCATTGATCAAGTCAGGCCAGGTCTCTCTGTAGAGCTTATATAATGCTTTTATGTAATTAAATTTTGGAGTAGTTAAGAAGTATTTGTAACATGTGAAACAAGCTGCAGAAGGTGATGTGACTAAGAACAGAGTTATGTAACATCAACATTGACAGGTATGTTCCTGAGATGTTATTGTTCTACTAGAGGATGTGGATGTGCACCCCGGTTTTTTTGGTTTTTTTTAGATACAATTATTTGGCAACGTATTTTCAAACTTATCATAGACCACAGAATCAATAAATCATAAGACATCCTGAACAGAGGAGATTTATGGATCAGCATTTTTTGTGCTATAGTGGCCTAGAAAATGAGCTGATGTGACTGATGTGGAAGGAAACCTGTTATCAGAACAGTATCAATCTTTATGATTTTACCTCCACATCATGCAATATATCAGTTTATTCTGAATTTTACCTTGAGCAAGCCTGAGTCACAGTTCATATCTATGACAAAATATATGGAAGGCAGTTCTTCTATATTCCACCCCTCTCTGAAGGAGTTAGTAGGAATGTTGGATACATCCCTTACTAGAAGACTTGAAGAAAATAAGGTATGATAGGGTGAAATAGAAAATTGTTCTCAAATGTCTAGTAAAAAGAATGGAGCCAAATTTGCAGGCATAGATAGGAAGGTTTACAGTGGAATCCCACAAAGTCATCTGTGTGCATCTTTGATGAATATGGACACTTTTGACAAAATATGTGAATTTTGTTTTTTATGACCTGGAAAAGGACCATAAATGACAAAATTCAAATATTTCCGCAAATGATAAAGAGTTACTCAAGGGTTTTATACTATGGATTAATCAGAAAATAAAATGGAGACAGAATATTGTGAATTCCCAAGCAATTCACATTGAAAAATACAACCCTGTTTTGCTGAACATACAGTGAGGTGTACTGAATAGGCACCTATCACTGAAAAATAATTACTTTTTCAAGGTAAAAAAAGAAATCAAAATTTATTAATATGTCATCTCTATGCTTAAGGTTGACAAAACATACAAACAAATCAAGAAAATCTAATATTTGGAAAAGAATAGGACACATGGTAGAACAAATATCGTTATGCTACTGCGTGAACTTTATGTCTATGTTGATTAACACTATAGTGTATGCAGTTCTGATTGTACATCTCAACTAGGATCCAGAAGACATGAAAAATATATGGAAAGATCTGAAAAATTATGAAAAGATATGAAAAAGCATGAAGTGCAGCAAAGATGACAACAGACTTGAAAAGGCTTGTGTGAAAACAGCAATTTGAGTAGAACTCTTAACCCTGAGCAGAGACAACTATTGTGTTGTAAATGCCTAAACAAAATGTTGCCATCCATTTTCAGGTTAAAAAACAAATAGATTCTGTTGTCACAGAAATGCATTACATTTTGTGCTGCAAAATAAGAATATCCTCATTGTTTTTCTTTTAACTGAGTAGAACAAAAATCCCTTATTATAAATACTATATTTCCTGATATTTATTTTTATAACATAGTGCAGCATAATCACACTAAACATTTGTTCCTTTCATAAAGTTGGTTTCTTAGGGAAAAAAGTAATTGTCTGGTATGCTACTGCACTGTCTAGTATAATGATGCACTTATGTATTACATGAAATGGATTAGAACTAATTTGGTGACACAGTGATGAAGGCTGAGGGAAAGGCTGAGGTACTTAGTATCTTCTTTACCTCAGTGTTTAATAGCAAAACCAGTTGTTCTCTGGGTACCCAGCCCTCTGAGCTGGAAGACAGGGACAGGAAGCAGAATGAAGTCCCCAGCACCAAGTCAGGTGGGAGTGTTAATCTGCTGGAGGGTAGAAAGGCTCTGCAGAATGATCTGGACAGACTGGATCAATGGGCCAAGGCCAATTGTATAAAGTTCAGCTGGGTCCTGCATCTGAGTCCAGCTCCATGCAGCGCTACAAACTAAGAGTGGCTGGAAGTGGTTAAGTCACCATCTCCAGAGGTATTTGAAAGACTTGTAGATGTGGCATTTAAGGAAATGGTTTAGTGGTGGTTATGACAGTGGTTGGACTTGATCTTAAAGGTCTTTTACAACCTAAACAATTGTATGATTCCATGTGGCAAGGCCAACTGCAGAGCTAGGAAAATCACAGCAACACAGGACTAAATTAATTACAGAATACTTCAAAATTTTCTTCCATACAAATTCAAGCATGTTCTATCTTACACACTTTGTTTCATATTTCTGTCTTGTGAGATGCACCACTGGCACAGATATATTAGGTTACACACAAGAGATTTATGAGGGGCACAAGAGAGTTGCTTTCTGACCCAACAATATGGTGAGCATAAGTTTCTCTCATTAAAATGTCCTCTGAAGCTGTTCTCATACTGAAAACATTCAATGAAATCTGCTATATATTTTTGCTTCTGAAAGTACTTCTGGAAGTTATAATGAGTCATTATCCTTCACTTGCAAAAAAGCTTGTCTTGAGTTCATATAGCTTTTATTTTATGTGTCTTTTACACACAACTTCTTATTCAAACAAACTAAAAAACAAAAAAATGGTAAGACAAAATAACTTTCCTCTTTGAAAATCTCTTCTAAATTAGAAAAGGCTGGTGGACTTGAATTTTTTTAAGAAAAAGCCTGTATCTTTATTTTTATAACAAAATGACTGTTTTAACATGGATATCTTTCTTTTGAGTCCTTTGAAAGGCCTTTAACAAATATGTTGGTAGAAAGCAGACCTCAGAAGTAATCTAAATAATGACAACATAAACAAATTCAGATAGAATTGATTCATATTTGACTTGTTTGACTGAGACACAATATGTGGAATCTGTTTTCTTAGAGGGAGAAATTACAAAACATTCTGCTAATTTATGATAGGTCTGTATCTCTGTGTTCTTGCTATAATTATTTTTGACAACTTAATATTTTTTCACTCCCTTTTGAAAGTAGAGCCTTAAACAACTCACTGAAGAAAGGAGCTCTAGTAGACCATACCATCACAACAAGAAATATTACTGTGAAAATTGGTTACACACTGAATTGAAAATCAAGACATGCATATAGCTTGTCATTTTCTGGATGGTTATATTAAATAAAACCAGGACTAGTAACATGATCCATTGATTATTTGGTTATTTAAAAGCATACTTGCATGATGTCTAGTAATTTCATATGATTTTAATTTCCAGTTTCTGATTTTGAGATTTACCTAATATTCTTTTAAAACTACACAGAATCATACTGTGAGATGATCAATTCTTCTTAAACTACTTAATCTTGTAATTTACATCAGCCAAGTTCTATGTACTCTTTCTCTTTAGTTCTGTGGGGGGTTTGTGTTTGTTTGTTTGCTTGTTTTCCCCACTTTCTACATATTTAAGACTATTGCTGTTCAGAAGTAAAATTGGCTATACTAACACAGTGATAATAAAGCTTATCTTTTCTCAAGCAATAACATAAATTTTTCAAGTAGTTACTAGCATTCATATATTTGTGAGAAACTCTCGTGGTTTAACCCCAGTCAGCAGGCAAGCACCAAGGCCACTGTTTGCTCACTTCCCCACCAGAGGGATGGGGGAGAGAATCAGAATTGTAAAAGCTAGAAAAACTCATGGATTGAGATAAAGACGGTATAATAGGGAAAGCAAAAGCCACGCACACAAGCAAAGCAAAACAAGGAATTAATTTACTGCTTTCTATTCTACAGGCGTGTTCAGCCATCTCCAGAAGAGCAGGGCCCCATCATGCATGCTGGTGACTTGGGAAGCTAAATGCCATCACACTCAACATTACCCCGCCCTTCCTCCTTATTCCTCCCACTTTATATACTGAGCATGATGTCACATGGTATGAAATATCCTTTTGATCAGTTTGGGTCAGGCACACCTACAGGTTGGGTGGGGAAGTAATTGAAAGAAGCACTGAGGAGACAGACTTGGGGTTATGGCATGCTGGTGACTTGGGAAGCTAAATGCCATCACACTCAACATTACCCCGCCCTTCCTCCTTATTCCTCCCACTTTATATACTGAGCATGATGTCACATGGTATGAAATATCCTTTTGATCAGTTTGGGTCAGGCACACCTACAGGTTGGGTGGGGAAGTAATTGAAAGAAGCACTGAGGAGACAGACTTGGGGTTATGGCTGATGAGAAAATCAACATGACCCAGCAGCATGCACTTCCAGCCCAGAAAGTCAATCAAGTAAAAAAGCATACATTGCAGCTGATCAGGAGATGAGGGCCCAAGAGCAGACTGACGTTACCTGAAGGTATAGAAACACACAGAAAATTTCAAATTTCTTTAATGAAATATTGAAGTACTAAGAAATAAAGAAGTGCTTTCCTTTAAACACTATAAAATAATATATCACTTCAGTTAAATCATTTAGAAGACTATTACTTTTACTATATTTTCCTGTACTTTTCAACCTGGAAGTTTCATGATATAGAAAGATGGTATCAAGTATCCTGGGACTAACTGATACATTTCATAATTTATGTCTGAAAATATTTGCATTTCTCAGGGTAATACTCACGATTACAGAAAGCAAAACTGCTATTCTAATTTCTGAACCGTGTTAAGAAAACTCAGGAAAAAAAAAGAGATACCTCATATTATGAAATAACATCTTGGTTTTTAAACATATTGTGTGATTTTAGCAAACTTTTACATTGCAAGGTTAGACATTATTTAGTCTTTTAATTATGTCACTATTTTTTCTGGCAACACCGTATTAAACTTTTAAATAGCCATAGGGCTTTTTCCTTTCCGTTTGCTTAAATAAGCAGCCATAAGGAATTTCAACAAGATTCATCATTATCACCTTCATTTCTCAAAGTGAAATTATCATTCAGCACAGCAGGAGGTGTAGAGCAGGAAAAATTCTGAAGGCTCCCCCTAAAAGAATGATAAACATTCAGCATGCCTTGCAGTCACTTAATCAATTACAGTGCTAGCAACATTGCTAAATATATTTTGAAAATAGAAAAACAGATACCTCAGAAAGACATGGCAGAAAACATGGTGTTTAAACAGTCTGATTTTCTCTCCATCTGAAAAATCATACCTCATATTGATAAATGTGAAAATTATAGTGCACTTTTGTAAAAAAAATTATTTAGATGAGTTTGCCTATTATAGATAACACCTGCAAACAGCACAGCTCATCAGAAGCACCCAATACGGCCCTCAGATTGGAAGGTAGACATCAATATTTGCTTATCTCGTTCTTTTGTGTACATTTTTTGACATGACAAGAACTCTAGATAAGGGCCGGGGGTTATTGTGTATGCTAAACGATATGAAAGTGTTAGGTTGTAGCAGTAAGTTTATACAAATGGAATCAAAAAAAGGGAAGTGTCAAATACATGACAAATCTGAGTCATTCGACCTTTAGAGTGCAACCCTGAGATCTTTCTGGATTTTCTTGTTATATAGTTAGATTATATACAGTTTCAAGGACATATTTACATGCAATGTGTCAAAAGTGGTTGGTTTTTTTTATTCTGATCATCATAGTGAAATGGGTAGTATGAAATGACTTGCAGTGATGGAAGAAAAATTGAGTTGAAACCAAATGCTATGGAGCTCTTAACCATGATGCTTGACACCTGCAGCTCTCAGATCAGCAGGGAGCCTCTCAGAGACATAAGGATCTTCTTCAACGGTTCTCATTTTATCATGACGAGTTATGCTGAACAGATATTGTGTCTCTGTATCTAATAGACTAGACAGAAGCACAGTTTGCTTTAAACTTGGAGACAGTAGATTTTCTCTGTCTTCCCAGGCTAGGGTAAGTACATCTGAAGGGCAGATAACTTATTCCCCTCTAAGGCTGCCATCTCTGTTTTTACTATTCTGTGGATAAAGAGTAGCAATCTATACAACTCTAAGGGAAACTTTTTTAAGTTAGTTTGTTGAAATAATCTCTTAAAATGATTTTGGATATTAAAAATTATCCCTATGCAATATTCACTATAGCTACATCTGTCCTGATTAATTCAATGCAAGGGGCACACCTTCCCCTCATGGTCTGGCAAATCAGAATGATTCCCATACACATTTATCAGATTTGATCTCTAAAGTCAAATGATCAAACCCCCAAACATTTGCTCCTGAGTCCTCTCAGCCTCATAGCATTCCTGGGACCCCAAGGCATAACTTCCCCAGGTTGAGATGTCTGAAATAACATAATGCATTTCCTCTCTGCCTTCCTACTTCCTGCCTTTCTGCTCATCTGACTGTTCTTCTGCCCATCCCTCTTTCCTTCCCTCTTTCTTTCTCTCCATCTGTTTTTCTTTTTATCTTGTCTTTTGGTTTCCTATCTTTGTTCATCTGCCTGACTTGAGATTTCTGCAGACAGGGGACCCAGAAGGAAGGGTAAACCTCATTTTAACACTGCTGGCTAAGCTGTGAGGTTTTCTGTATTATTTGATTGGTCTTTTAACATATCCCTCAGGTAAAGTAGGGCTCAAGCAGCTCAGAAGCAGGAAAGATAATATATTCACCCTGGATCATTAAAACTTTGAAAACGGTGTATTTTTTTACCCACTCTTGAGCACGGATTAGAAGCTGTATTATCACTTCTGCAGATTCCAAGCACTGAAGCTACTTTCTATACATACCTTGAATCTTTCTATCCCTAAGGATACCTTCTTTACGGAAACTATTGATTTTTCCATCTGATGTACAGTCACTTACAAAGTATCCTGGATCATTAAAACTTTGAAAACGGTGTATTTTTTTACCCACTCTTGAGCACGGATTAGAAGCTGTATTATCACTTCTGCAGATTCCAAGCACTGAAGCTACTTTCTATACATACCTTGAATCTTTCTATCCCTAAGGATACCTTCTTTACGGAAACTATTGATTTTTCCATCTGATGTACAGTCACTTACAAAGTATTCTAGTTTTCTGTTTGCCTGCATGACTTTTATGGAGGGAACTATTGATTTTCTTTTTTTTTTTCTTGGCAATAGGATTTTAAAATAGTTCTTTTAAAACTTACCTTTCTTCCTCTTTGTCGGTAGAAAGAAGAAAAGTGAAGAATATAGACAGGAGCTACATTGTCATTGGATCTATGATGCATATGGGATACATATATACAGACTTTATAAGACTGTTATACACAGTAGCTGCAGTTCTCTGGAAATAAGCCTATTTTGTGTGGAAAATGTTCACTATAAATGGAATTGAAGTTAAGAATTTGCAACATTCTTTTTATTTTGTTATCATGTAGGTTTTGTAATGGCATTCATGTGTGTTCAAAAAATCTACATCCTCACTACAAATTTCTACAAGTGAAATTTTGCATCAAGATTCTTGTTGGATAAAGCTCAAAACTGTAAGCTTGTATTGAGTTTTAAGTCAGGAAAATCTTGATCTTTCTTTTTCTTGTGTGGGTTTTTTATTTTCTTTTTAATGCTCTAGAAAGTCTCTTTAGAATCAGTGAAAGCACATTTATTCTATTGATTTTATTCGCTCTTGGCATAGATTAGCATCCACATCCTCTGAATCAAGTTTATGTGTACACACTATTTTGTTTACCAATATCAATACATGCTTTTATGTAATGATTAATTTCTTACTTTCTTACTGGCATGTGCACATGTTTGCATGGACAATTTACTCTTTACTTTTGTTGTTGTATACAGGCATGATAATTTTGCGTTATTTTTAGGGTTTTTTTGAAAAGGTTGAAAAGTCGATTGTTTAATATTTCAGAATCAAACCCCAAAGATAAATTCAGTGGGCAGATCAAGCTCCTTCTACACTTATCTATAAGAGTTTTTAAAAATAACAAATGGAGGGGTTTTATTTATATATATTTAATTGTGATTTAGATATTTTAAATCTATCCCAGTCCACTCCAAAGTTCTACAATAAGTTTGAAAAGGAGCAAAAGTGTCACCATGAAGTATTTTATTTATTTTTTTGGAAGAATGCTGTTTTAGTCAGACTTTTTAGGTGAATTATCGTGCTGTAGCAGATTACTGAAATTTACATTACAGGGCACTGACTCCTTTTCTAATACAACATTCTACTGTAGAACAGACAGTTCACATAAAGATGTCATAAATCCTAGTTGGGATTGAATTCCTGTTTCTGCTAATGACACTGAGAATTTTGACACGATTTGCAGAGGCAATAAAAGTTTATTCAGGTATTTAGCCCATTTCTTGCTTATCTATCAGCTATGAATATAATTTGAAAAATTCTGTTGGAGAGATGCATATCACTCATATAGTTTATTCAAGTTAATTTACAGAAACTGGTAAATGTTAGTACCTTCTGTTCATGCCACATTTTTCAACTTTAACAGCAAAAAGGGAACTTGCCTAGTCACACAGAATTGAGGGTTTCTTTTTACTTATCTAACACTTGTACATGACAGTAGAAATACAGAAGAAGATTAAACAATCCATAAAAGTTCCTCCAAAAATACAGTGAAATACAGTATGACTAATTTAAGTACAGATTTTAGTCAGTTAAAAAAGTCCCTAATTTGCACACATAGTCAAAAGAAAGAGGCAGGTGTCTTTGATGGCATTTAATGGAAGAACTTAGCTTCCTAGTTAATTCTTCCTTATTTTTAATTTGTATCCTAGGTTAGACAGATATGGTCAAGTGAAATGGATTTAACAGAAAGTGAGTTAATTAAACTACAAACATTTGACTACATGAGGCACTGGATGAAGCCTTAAATGCTTCAACTGAAACACTTGTGATGTGTCATAGTGGAAGCAGTATAGTAAAATGCTAGTTTTCTCCTGGGAGAAAAAACTGGATTGGTGTGAGTATGCAATATTTTCTTTTTATTTAATTTTTTTCATGCTCATAATTCTTCAAAGTTAAAATAGACATAATTTTCCTAGTTTTTTCATAAAAGTTTACACATATATGAATCTACTAAAATATCTCTGCACTTTCGACGCTTTTCACTACTTTTCAAAAGTCTTCAAAAAAGGTTAATAATACTCTACAAAGATGCTGGTGAAAGAAGTGACTTCATTTACTTTTTAGAAACCATGAATCATGGAAGTTCATCTGAAAATACAGCCACCTGCACATTTTATAGAAGGAGGCTAAAGCTATTTACAGAGAGGTAATCAGAAACTCTTCAGTGAAGAAAGCACTATAGGGAGTTCTTCAAACCATTAAGACAACAGTAATTTAACACAATTCAGAATAGAATGAGCCTACTGGTGAAACTATTGTCTATCTAAAGTTATTTTAAACTGTAGCCTGTATGTACTGTAGCCTTATTAAATATCTGGAGGCATAACACATGGGGAGCTATTGGGAAAATGCACATAGAAACACATGTAGAAATAGCTACACTTAACAGAGAAGTTGACAAATTAGAAAAGCATATCCCTGAAAAATGAAAGAAAAGAGAAATAAAAAGTCAGATCTCTGCTTCTCTTCTATTTATGCTTCAAAAGGGCACAACTTCACCTTTTGTTAAGTATCTTTTTAAAAGTGTTTGATCTGTGTTGTCGGGTCATTGATTTCTCTCCTCACTAATGAGAAACGTTGTGGTAATTTGGCCCAAAATGGTCACTGAACTGCAGAAAGGCTTTCTTTTCATACCATATGTTGAATGTCCATGAAAATAAACAGGTTGTTATGTGATGAAGAGCGATTTACCTGATGGTCTAGGTTAGATTAAAGACCTGTATACCTTTCACCTGTCATGTACAGGCTGAATAGATAGGTAGATGAGTAAAAGAGTAAATCCTCTTAATTGCAGTGAACCTCACATAAAAGCAGAGTTCCATCATGAATTTTAGGACATCCAAATTACGGTGTTCTCAGGGAATAATCACACAAAATGCTTAAATATTTGATCAACTTTCAGTGTGAGAGTATTTACTGGAAAAAGAAGAAGTTATGTTAAATGATGAAAGGTAAAACAAACCTAATGTTTGAGTCTTCAAAATATTTATTTTCTCCTTAAAATTCAATTGTGTTTAATTATAAGAATTATATTCACCTTAACTATAAGTGTTACTCTGTTTTGCTTTGTACTAGATAATTCCACTAATTTTTTTGCAATTAAAGAGGAAGGAGCATGTCTCACAACAATTTATCAATTTTTTATCTTGCTGAATCTGAGCTCAAAAAGAAAGAATTAATTACAAAGGAGAGATCTCTTTTTCTTAGTTTGCTCCTTATGAATTAATTTTATTTTAATACAGCTCATATCATGTCTCTGATTCTTCATGACTTCCTGGGCTTGAGTGTTAAGTTCTCTTCACACTGTGCTCTCTCTATATATGAATATGATCTGAAAAATATTTCTCAATATTTTGCAGAAAATTTCTGTTTTGTGCAACTTCCTCTTCCATTCCTACTTTTCTAACTGAAAAATACGTCTGCACATGGAAGAGTTCCTTCCCAGCAGACATTCTTTGTGAAGTTGGATCTGGGGCATCCTGAATAGAAATACAAGGGAATTTTTCTAGCATAATTTGTATTTACCAAAGAGAAAAACTGAAAACTAGTATGCTCTTATCTTAATGTGATCATTTCCTTATGTGGCATTCTTCAAATCCCATATACTGGATTTTTTAGGGTGGATGTGGCAAAAGGATTGTTGTGCAAGATTTTGTAGATTTATCATTACATTCCTTTTCCCCCATTCAGTACACTATCTAGTTTTTCCGTGGCTGAGGATTCAATGATGTTCCTTCATGGCATGGATGACCAGTTCCAAGCTAGATGTTCAAGGCCTTATTCTACCCAAAGGACATGACTGTTATTAAAACTCCCAGAGAAATGCTCACTTGAGTCAATTTAAGGAAACAGAAGGGATAGTGCAATGACAGACTTAACCTACATGCTTCTTCAGTATCCTCATTTCTGGTTACTTTTTTTTCACTGGAAAAATTGAATTTTCTCTTTTTCATTGCATTTTAATTTCCTTTTTAATGTCAGTGTAGAACAGGTATTTTCTCCCCAAAGTTAGAGAAATGGTAACTATAAGAGATTCTCAGAAATTAAACATAACATGTAACACACAAACATTAAATTAATGCCCAGTCTTTTAGCTCAGATTTGGGTATAGGTCAGATTATCTTGCTCTATACTGCTGATATATCAGAATTATGTCCTTTATGTTCTGGCCATACAGATGAGGATAAAGAAAGTGATGCTTTTAAATACCTTAGTTATATGGAAACCACTTTGCAGATGAACATTCCAAGTACTTTTCCTTAGTGGCTATATTGCCAGTGCTCTCAGTACTGGAGGCTGTACAAGAAAACTGAAGCATCCTGAAGAGGTCACCTTGGCCACCACTCTCTTTCCAAGAAAGGTTGCCATATGGTGTCACTGACAAATTTTGTGTTTAGTCTTTGTGACAGCAATGAAAGATAGTTGGGTCTTTGCATGCATTCTTGCACACACACAAATCTTCTCCCTTTCTGCCATCTCTAATGGGATATGTGGTTTGTCCTAAGATAAGAACACCAGGTAAGTGTTGCAGAAAGAACTCTCTGGCCACAGTCATGCAGTTACTACCTGTTTGTCTTTAAAGAAGTTCTGGTCTATCAGCAAAACTTTGGAAGTTTCTTTCATATCCTCAACAAGGGATTCAATTAGAGACTGTTTAAAGGTTAGTTATCTGCTTCAAACCTACAAGTGCAAGGTCTGTTTAAGCAGGGACAGGAACCTATAGCAGCTATTTTTTCCCCATCCAGAGACGGAACTCTTTTTTCTTTTCTCCTAAATACATTTAGATGAGTGAAATACCATCTTTATCTAAGCAATTTTTGCTCTTGACTGTTGAAAAAATTCAAAGTTAATATACTCTGAGTGCTCTCCACGTATAATTGAATTTTCTATTATCTTCTAAAGGTGAAGAATCAAGTGCCCATGAAGTATAATATATTTGATATAGCATTATTTCTATTTGAATTGGTACTTAACATTACGAAGACCTTTCCCATGTGTGGTAAAAGCCAGTGTTTGATTATAATTGCCACCTTATTGTGAATAATCATTTCATCCACTCAAAAATGCAATTAGAATATTCATATTTGATTAGGTATTGGATAAGTAGCACTGGCCTGATTTCATATTATTTAGGACAAAATCTTTTAAATCAGACAAAAAGAGTAAAATAAGAAAGCTGTATGCAAAATGGTTTAGACTTGTACAAATGTCAAAGTTGAAACATTAGATAGTAGAGTCATAGTCTAGATTCTATTTTTCATCATTTTTTACAGTATCCGTACCAAAAAATTAACCCAAAGGAACTTTTTTTTTTTTCCTGAGGAGTGGTAATAAATACAAATAAAGCAAAAGACTAAATATTTACTACCTTTTTTTTTATTTGTAATATGTTATTTAGGAAGAAAAGTAGAATATGGAGGCAATACATACAGAACTGTAACAGTTAGAGAGTATGGCCATATATTAATATTGTCATTATCTTTCAGTAATAATTCATAGCATATGCTCTACCTTTGTTTGGGTCAGAGCAAACTAAACACACATTAACTGCTATGCAATAATGGGATCTGGGTGAAGGCCTTGGCCTAGTTATTGCCACTGTGCAGAGTGATTAATAATGTAAAGAAGACTACAAACTTACAGGTAAGTGTCTTTCCTTGTCTACAGAAATAGACAGCATGACAACTTCAGGCAGCTTCAGTCATGAGAATTTGGTCCTGGGAATTGGGTCCTTATTGGTCCTCCATAGTCATGTCCCTGAAGATAGAGTCATGATGCTCCACTGTGCATGTTTTATATGCCTTCAGGACTGGGGACTCCTGCACTTCCTTGGACAGTCTGTTTGTAAGAGACTTTTAAGAAACATTTGTTTCAACTTTGCCTGGCTTTGACAGCTTGTAGTGTGGAAAGGCCTGGTTGTTTGCTTCAAAGCTTGCTGAGTTACAGGATACCTCTGGCTATGGCTGGAATGAAAGCCCAGAAGATAACAATCCACTGTAAACATCTAACTGCAGCCAAGAAGATAATGGGATGGGATAATGAGATGCCACTGTCCACTGAAAATCTCTAGCTGCCAAGATAACAAGACTTCACTGTCTACCATAAATCTCTAGCTGCACCTGTACCACAACTTTCTCAGGACACTTGCAAGGTGCCTGTGCTGGGAATCCCTATATGCTGACCCAGCAACTCAAGGGGAGCTGACCAATTAGTGCCCTGGCAAAGCTCTATAAAAAAAGACCAGCAGTCAGAGACTCTGTGACTCCATGAATCCATCACTGGATCCTGGTGGTGACTATCCCTGCTTCTGCATCTCAGATCTTGCTTACTTCCCTCTTTCCTGTTTCTTTCTCTCCTATCCCTCTTTCCTTCCCCCTCTCCCACCTCCTTATGTGACCAATAACAAAATCTCACTTGCTGATGGTATTTGACCTGAGTTATGTCTTAATTCACATTGTGGGAATCGATAGAACTTTCACATGTCTTATTGGACTATTCCAATGCTTGACAACGCTTTCAGTGAAGAAAGTTTCCCTAAAATACAATCTAAACCTTCCTTGGTACAACTTGAGGCCTTTTCCTTTTATCCTATCTCTTGTTACTTGGGGGAAGAGATCAAACCCCACCTCCTATTGGGTAGTTATAGAGAGCAATAAGGCCCTCCCTTAGCCTCCATTTCTTCAGGCTAAATAGCACCAACTCCCCCAGTTGCTCTTCATAAGACTTGTGCTTCAGACCCTTCACCAGCTTTGCTGCCCTTCTCTGGACACACTTCAGTGCCTCAATGTCTTTCTTGTGTTAAGAGCTCCAAAACTGAGCACAGAATTCGAGGTGCAGTCTCACCAGTGCCAAATACAGACAGATAATTACTACCCTAGTCCTGCTGGCCACATTATTGCTGATACAGGTCAGGATGTCATTGGTCTTCTCGGCCACCTGGGCGCACTGCTGACTAATATTTAGTCAGCTGTTGATCAGCACCCTCAGGTCCATTTCTGCTGAGCAGCTTTCCAGCTACTTTTCACCCAACCATAGCATTGCCTGGGATTGTTGTGATCCAAGCGCAGGACCAAACACTTCATCTTCTTGAACCTCATACCACTTGCCCTGGTCCATTTATGCAGCCTATCCAGATCCCTCTGCAGAGCCTTCCTACCCTCCAGCAGATGAACACTCCCACCTATCTTGGCATCATATATAAAATAACTTACTCAGGGTGCAATCACCTTGTCCAGATCATTGATAAAGACATTGAACAGAACTGGCCTCAAACAAATAAAAAAGTACGTAACTTGAGGTAACCATGAGGTAACTCCTGATGCACACAACTTCGCTTTTCATGAGCCATTTTTTCGCACTTTTTTCAATAACACTGCCTAGGTGTGCTTAATCAGAAGTTATACCTCCAGCAACTATATAGCAACATATTGCAGGCCACACTGTGCACCTCTTATGTCAACCTTGTTACACAAGTTGCACCAACTCAGTAAGTTAAGATGTCTTATTCTTGTGACTTATGGAAGCACTGATACCCACTCACAGTATCACCTGGGAGTGCACAGTTTCTTGTAGGACTTCCAAGCAACGAGAGAATTTTAATTCACCTAGTCAACATTCATATGCCATCTCTTTCTGCCTCTGGAAATAATTTATCTCTTTGTGTTACGTTCTTCCCTCTCAGTATAAAATTCTCCCTGTTTCAAATACTTTTCTCTTTCAGATTATTGCTACTCCCAGGCTTTCTGGTCCTTGTATGACATATTTTTGGTCATGCTTAAAAGCAATTTAAGTTCAGGTTGCCTTAAATAACCTTAAGCTTTCTTAAGTAATTTGGTCAAGTGGATGAAGTGCTAGAAATAACATGACGTCTGCCATATTGTAAATAAGCAGCTGAAAACAGAAAGGAACTATTGTTTTAAATTGCCTGTCAGCATCATAAAACTATTTGAGTATCCTCTTTTAGAACAAAGTTAGTTTAAACTGACTCCAGTACTGATAGCAGCTTTATTTGGCTTTGCATTCAAAAGGAGTTTGAACATGTACATGGTCATTAAACATATGTAAGATGCAGCTTTCAATTTGTAATTATGATTCAGACTCAGTCTTTAAAGGAGACAAAGTTCACTTAAATTTTGTTTGAGATAAAGCCACATTGACAAAGATCATTTCAAATATGACTATTCAGTAGATTTCTCCACAATGTGGCAAATTTATGTAAAATTTAACACTTATTATGTAAACAAAGTACTTCATTGAAAGGATGGTTTTGGGGGAGGAAAAGGTCTTGTCTTTTTGGGGTTTATTTTGGATTTTTTCTTATATTCTGATTATATTATTCATGCTTTTCACAAACATGTCAGCTACAGGTAAACTTTTTCAGGTAAAGTATTTCTAAACTTAGGACATTTTCTGTTTAAAACCGATCATATAGAGAAACTGAAGAAACAAATAGCACACAGCTATGCTACATATGATATGGCAAACCCACCTTTAGATCCACAGTTTGCCTCACTCAGAGCCTAGACTTCAACACAAATCAAAATACTAAGTCTATAATTTCTGTTACATGAGAAAACTTGGAAAATTTTAAATTTTTCACAAAAAAATTCTTCTTTTTTTCAAATTGTAGAAAACATTTATTTGCATGGAAAACCATTTTCTGTTCAAGTCTACTTATAATTGATTGATCTATTACACTTCTGGGCTATCAAATACTCAACTTAAAACACAGCTGTCATCTACCTCTTCTCACACTGTTGTCTATTGAAGAGCTCTTCTAACAAACTTCACTGCTGTTCTAGGCAGATTTTTTTTTTTAAGATACAGTTCACCATTTTCTTTAAACAGCTTTCATTTTTCTGTTTATGAATGCCAACAAATCTCTTTACCTGTTCCTTCAAAATTGCTACTGTCTGGGGGGAAAGATGTGTTAGACGGAATTCCATAAGAGCTAAAATTAAATTTCAGAAGTTTTATATCCTTCTTCACTTCCCTTTTTGACCATAACTGTTCCAGTCCAGAACAACTGGAAACATTTTGTCTTCATCTTTTGCTTTAGCTAAGGAAAAAGAAACAATCATCTAAAGGATTATAATTTTATATGTTTTGTGGTTTAACCCCAGCTAGCAACTAACTATCACGCAGCCACTCTAATGACCAGTGTTCAGCCTGTCCCCAAGCAGCTATTGGCAAACTTATATAGTCCTGCATCTAAGTCATTTATTAAGATGCTGAAGATCGTTGAACTTAAAATGACTTAAATGAGGAACCTATATTCACTAAAATGAAAAACACTGAATATTACTGCCTGATGAGATTTCTGTGACATAGTCTAGATCCTACATAGTGCTTGATATTGCTACTTGTTCAAAAAATGTGTGGATGTGGAACTTGACAACAGAGTTTAGTGGTGAACATGGCAGTGCTAGGTCAATTGTCCACCTCAATGAGCTTAGAGGGGTTTTTTCCAACCCTAATGATACTATAATTCTAAGTTTCAGGGTGCTACTTATCTCATGATTCCTCACTCTGGAATGCCTGTGTGAGACATGGGCATTATACTCTGGCTGAGTATAATGCAACTTCAATCTCCAATTGTTTCTGTAGATATAGGTTATCAGTTTCTGATGAGTAAGTTTATTATACAGATACAGGCTAGTCCTGAACTAAACTGTACAATTAAAGGTGACCTATACCAACCTTTCTATCATTTCTGGTTTCTGGGTGTTTGACCTTCCACCAAACTTTTCTCCCTCTTTTCTCCCTACAATCTATCTGCTTATTACTATGCAATGCTCTACTTTGTTTTATGGTATTCATAGAATCATAGAATACCATATTCTTCAACTGTGTTCTTCATATACATATATAATGAGTTTATGAGAGAGTAATATACCTTTGAAGACCTCCAGAGGGTGATTTAATTAATCTAAATTAGTACTTCATCTGTCACTAAGTTAAACATGCCCAGAGCATTTTCCTGGCACAGGGGCAACCAGCCCATATCTGTTCTATTAAACTGTGTTCACCTCAGGAACAATTTGGCAATATCCAAATTGAATATGGAAGATGATCCTGGCCCGTAGCAGCTCCTGAGCTGTGCCCAGAAATTGTCAAGGAGAGTGTCAGTTGGATGGACAGCATGTATAACAACATGTAAAGGCTTGTTCAGTGGCATGTGCATGGAGGGCAAAATAGCAGAAAGGATATTTTTCTTCAAATAAAAGGATTATCATCTCTTTGGGATTAGCCCTTTAAAAGCAGAATCTGTGACTAATCTTTTAGTTACCTGTTTATATTATCTCTCCCACAGTACCAGTATTATATTATCACTGTGATCAGATGACCTTGGATGGATGCCAGGATGTCACCAAAGCTGCTCTATCACTCCCCTCCCCAGCTGTACAGGGGAGAGATAACATAATGAGAGGCTCATATGTCAAGATAAGGACAGGAAGAGATCACTCAGCAGTTACAATCATGGACAAAACAGAGTTGACTTGAGAAAATTAGCTTGATTTCTTAACAATCAAATCAGAATAGAAAAATGAGAAATAAAAAAGCATACCTTCCCCTCAATCCTCCCTTCTTCCCAGGCTCAACTTCACTCCTTATTTTCTCTACCTCCTCCCTCCAATGATTCAGGGGAATGGGGAATGGGGTATGTGGTCAGTTGATCACACATTGTCTCTGCTGGTTCTTCCCCCTCAGAAGGAGGACTTCTCACTCCCTTCAAGTGTGAGACCCCCACAGGGTCACAAGTCCTTCCAGCAAACCTGCTCCAGCATAGGCTCCTCTCTCTATAGGGCTACAGGTCCTACCAGGATCCTGCTGCAGTGCAGGCATCTCACAGGGTTACAGCCTCCCTCAGGCATCCACTCTCTGTGATGTGGGGTCCACCATGGGTAGTAGATATGACACCAAAGAGTTAATCTAGAAATAGGGAATTATGGTCTTAAATAATGACTAAAACAGGGTGTTTAGGACATGGTTACTAGGCTAGAAATGGGGAACTGTACATTTTAGATAGTGATTAAAGCAAAATGTATAGGACATATTCACTGGGCAGGAACCAGAAGATGGATGGATGGATGGATGGATGGATGGATGGATGGATGGATGGACGGATGGAACAAGAAGAGAACAAAGGAACCATCAATGCGTATACCTGGCTTAAGCAAAAACATATAAAAGAGCTAAAATGACGGGGAGGCCAACCAAAGTTCACAAACTTAGCTGCTAAGTGTTTGCAATCAATTTAGTAAGCATGCACAATATTATGATGAAGGGATGGGTTAGCATAATGATTCTGGGAAATGATTAACTTATATGTATCAAAACTGTTGAATATATAGGATTCATGTGTATAAAAGACTGGAGTTTTGGAGATAGGTATGCACACTTTGTGGAGCGATCTCCCATGCATCTGGCACCACAATAAATAATGACTACTTCTTACCATCACACTGAAGTTACGGAGTTTCATTCCTGATTTCAGTGACAGGTGGGTATCTGCTTCACTGTGCACTTCCATGTGCTGCAGGGGATCAACCTGTCTCACCATGATATTCACCATGGGCTGCAGGGGAATCTCTGCTCTGGTGCCTGGAGCTCCTCCTCCCACTTTCACTGACCTTGGTGCCTGCAGGGCTGTTTCTCTCGTATATTCTCACTCCTTTCTCTGGCTGCAATTGCAGTTTTTTACCTGCTCTTAAATAATTATCCCAGATGTGTTACTGCCATTGCTGATGAGCTCAGCCTCAGCTAATGGCAGGTTTGTCTTGGAGCAAGCTGGCATTGGCCCTATCACATATCTCACAAAAGTCACCCCCATAACCCCCTTTCTACCAAAGCCACATAAAACTAATACAATCATGTAGTGTTTTCCCATAGGATCTTAGAATTCTAGAAGTCTGTTCTGAAAGTACCAGCTAAAAGAAAAAGTTAATAATTCCTTTCTGTGTCTGAATAACAATGTTGTTAACGCACAGAAGAGAATGGCAGATGTCAACCTATGATAGCTTATATTTTGAGTGGCAGCAGAGACCGATAACTGAAGGGGTTATTCACACTATCTGCTTTGGGTACTTTAAACATGTAATGGAGATGTGATTGAGACTTGGAAATTAGTTCTTAATTCCCTATGTAGCTAATAGAGTGAAAGAGAATTAGCAACAGAGGTGTCAGAATATTACAACTGGATGATTAAAATTAGATGGTACGAACCTTATAATCTCTAATAGAAGTCAGTAAAAGTCACTAACTTCTAAATTTGGTGTGAAAGAAAAAAGATTTTCTACCAACTTTTAAATACAGGAGTCATGTTCTGTTAGCTGCACTTCACTAGAAAGATGCTTACATTTGCAAAACACATTTGATACTGACCACTTGTGCAAAAGAGGTGAGTAAAAGAGATGTGAATAATGAGAAGAGGTATTAATTTGGAGTGAAAGTACAGATGTCTGTTGCATGGGCATATTCAAAGGAGAGCCAGAAAATAATCTGCAGTGAGGGTATTACAAGTGATTTTTCATTTAGTAATGATAAAGCCCTACAGCTTTTGCACATTTGCTTTACTAGAGAAAAAGGAAATCAGATGAAAGTACCTTAGTAGGAAACACATGATGCCTAAGAAAAATCATGTAGTAATAAACTTGACGTATTATTGTACTGAAATATACAGGATTTCTGGGTGCTTATCCTCTCCTGGAACAGGATTGTGGGATAAGAATTGGCAACACTCTCATTCTCATTTTAGATCCATCACTCAGAGGTTTTAGGAAGATACCAATTTTATCCAGGCAAAGAGTATAGTAAAGTATAATCACATCCATTTCCAGCACGGAGACCTTGGAAGGAATTATGATCCTACACAGATTTTCACTTGTTGAGTGGTTTGAATATGTGTTTTGGAATTGGTCCTGTAATTCAGAAATAAATTGGCTAAAGTTCTCAGAGTTCCCAAAAGATTTTGATCAATGGAGGAAATTTATAGAAGGAAAAAAAGACTGCTGAATCATCTGGGATTTATGAAGAAGTGAAATAAGAAACTTTTTTAAATTATATATTCAGGTAACAATAATTGTCTGTATGAAGTACAACAACTACAGATGTTGTTACCTTTATTAAAAGTGGTTTTTCCATTCATATTCAACCTCCAGTGAAAATTACAGAATACAAACCTTCTATAGTATTTTAATAATTTCCCAATATATTTCTTACAAGCATTAGTTAAATACTGCTTCTAAGAATTTTACTTTAAATTAAGCCTGCTCAAGGTCTGGTGATCTCATGGAAAAGAGTTTGCAAAATGTTAAAGACTGAAAAATAATTTTTTAGGCATTACTGCAGTATAGAACAGCATTTCTAGCCCATAACTAGTAAAGTTGTTAAGGTAGAAATGAGGGTATACAAATGAGGTGTGAATGAAACACCCCAAACTCTCTTAAGGGTGTCTGCCCAAAGGCATTCTTTTACATGTGAATAAGAAAGATGACCAATTCACAGGATTATGTGGTAACCAGAGAATTACCAAGAGACTTTTCAAACAAAGGAGGAATCTTGAAGGGGGATTAGAGGTCAGATACATTGTAAAGAAAGCAGCAGCAGTCAAACCTGTCTTGTCAATGCTGGAAAACACCCTGCAGAGCCTCAACCCTCAACCATGCAGGACAGAGCAGACATGGGGCAGTCTGAACAGCTGTGCTCTGGCAAGTGGAGTGGCACTGCTGGGTTCAATATTCATGGTGACACTACAGAGACCACACTCTCAACTGTGCTAACATGAGCCCATGGGGTGATTTCTCAGCGAGGTGATGAGTGGCAGAGGTGCACTTAAAAGCAGAGCACCCTTATCTCCCATAGGAAGGGTGTGCATATAGGTATTGTAAATTCACTTTTGCTAACTGAATTCTTTTAATTGTATCCTTTTGCCTGAGTAGGTTTGCTTGGCAGGTGATGCTAAAGTTGCTGAATCCTGAGGCGGGAAGCTACCAACTTTCACCAGCTTATCTTGAGCTTTTAGATAAAGGAAGGCCCTGAGGCTAATGCAAATGATGAGATAAGGAAGACCTGACTACAGCAGAAGTTCAACCTGTCCAGATAAGAAACAGATAATGATCTGCCAGGAGACAGAGAAAAAATCCTCTAACGAGGAAAGAAGTGCACAAACCAAAACTCATCAGTGGATCAAGAATCACATGTAAGGTGCATGAAGACCGTGTGAGGATCAATAGTACAGTCTGTAAGGGTATAAAGGTCAAGCTTAATGGACTTTACATTATTTACTTTTTCTGGAATCAGATATCTGAGTCTCTGTCTTGGGAAACCTAGGGCAAAGAAATTTCTTTAACACAGGGGAACCCAGTGTTAAGTTGGCTTTCTGGGCTGCAAATACACGTTGCTGGCTAATGCCCAGCTTTTCATTCACCAATATTCTCCAGTCCTTCTCCCCAGGACTACCCTCTATCAATTCATCCTCCAGTCAGTATGGATACTGAGAATTGTCCTGACCTAGGTGTAGGATATTATACCTTACTGTCTTGATTTAATGAGGTTCACATGGGCCCACTTCTTGAGTCTGTCAAGGTCTCTCTGGATGGCATCCCTCCCCTCTAGTGAATCCACTGCACCACTTCATGTTGGTGTTATCTGCAGACTTGCTGAGGGTATACTCAACCCCATTGTCTATGTCATTGATGAAAACATTAGCCAATACTGGTCCCAGTATGGACCCTTGAGGAACATCTCTCATTACTGGTTTCCACTTGGGCATTGAATGATTCACGATAACAGATGGACACAGATGCCTAACCAGTTTCTTATCCATCTAAAAGTCCATCCATCAAAACCATATCTCTCCAACTTAGTGGCAAGAATGGTTTTGGAGGCCCTATCACAGGCTTTACAGAAGTCCAGGTAGAAGACAACTGTAGTTCTTCCTTGTTCACTGATGCAGTCACTCCATCATAAAAGGCCACTAGATGAGTAAGACATAAATTGCCCTTTGTGAAGCCATGTTCCCTGTCTCTAATCACCTCACTGTCTTCCATATGCTTTGACATATCTTCCAGTAAGATCTGTTCCCTGAACTTACTGAGTACAGAGGGGAGGTTGACTAGACAAGAGTTCCCAGGGGCTTCCTTTTTACACCAGTAAGTGAGTTTGCCTTACTGCCATGACTTTTCAAATATGATGGAGAGTGACTTAAGAACTGCATCAGCCAATTCCCACAGGACCCTGGGATATATCTCATCAGGTCCCATGCACTTGTGAATGTTCAGATTCCTCAGGTGATCTCAAACCTGATCTTCATTTATGATGGGAGAGATTTCATTCCCACAATCCTTTCCTTGAGGTTCAGGGACTTGAGAGATATGGGGAGAGATATTATTATTGAAAACTGTGGCAAAACTTTCTCTGTGTTGGTTGTCACTTGTTCTCCTGTCTTATTTACCAAAGAGTAATCTTCTTTTTTAGACCAATGTACCTGTAGAAACCCTTATTAATTTTTGCATCCCTTGGCCAATTCAGCTCCAACTGTGCCTTGCCTTACTGACTTTTCAAATATGATGGAGAGTGACTTAAGAACTGCATCAGCCAATTCCCACAGGACCCTGGGATATATCTCATCAGGTCCCATGCACTTGTGAATGTTCAGATTCCTCAGGTGATCTCAAACCTGATCTTCATTTATGATGGGAGAGATTTCATTCCCACAATCCTTTCCTTGAGGTTCAGGGACTTGAGAGATATGGGGAGAGATATTATTATTGAAAACTGTGGAAGAACTGCATCAGCCAATTCCCACAGGACCCTGGGATATATCTCATCAGGTCCCATGCACTTGTGAATGTTCAGATTCCTCAGGTGATCTCAAACCTGATCTTCATTTATGATGGGAGAGATTTCATTCCCACAATCCTTTCCTTGAGGTTCAGGGACTTGAGAGATATGGGGAGAGATATTATTATTGAAAACTGTGGCAAAACTTTCTCTGTGTTGGTTGTCACTTGTTCTCCTGTCTTATTTACCAAAGAGTAATCTTCTTTTTTAGACCAATGTACCTGTAGAAACCCTTATTAATTTTTGCATCCCTTGGCCAATTCAGCTCCAACTGTGCCTTAGTTTTCCTAATCTCATCCCTACATATCCAAGAAATGTCCCTATATTCTTCCCAGAATTCATGTCCCTATGCATTTCCTTTTTCCACCTTAGTTTGACCAAGAGGAACTTACTCAGCCATGACTCTTCTACTGTCCTTGCCCAGTTTCTCACATGTGGGAATTTAAATCTTTTGCACTCCATGAATAATGTTCTCAAAGAGCTGACAGCTCTGTTCAGCTCATATTATGGTGAACAGATGAAATGATATACTGTTAAAATAACACAAACATAAGATGACAGAATTGTTCTATTTTCTTTCAAGGTTAAAATGTTACATGCACATACTGTTCTTTGTTCAGAATTCTATGGATTTTTAAATTTTTTTAAACAGAGGAGTACATAGGGATTAAGCCTCTGACTTGCCTTCAAATCCAGTAATAACACCAATAAATCCCTTTGGATTGCTTTGGAAATTTAGTACCTAACCTTATGTCATTAAAAACTGAGATGTGAAATAGCTAGCATCTGAATTGCAGACAAATACTCATATTTTACAAGTTTATGGTATTATAAGATATATATCCAAAATCCTCAAATTGCTTCAAGGCTGTCATTTCTCCTCTCAGAGTTCAAAGGTAGTGAAT
The DNA here is from genome assembly GCF_000695815.1 of Acanthisitta chloris. Lineage (NCBI taxonomy): Eukaryota > Metazoa > Chordata > Aves > Passeriformes > Acanthisittidae > Acanthisitta > Acanthisitta chloris. The sequence goes on from NW_008691951.1 coordinate 25,833, forward strand.
TTGAAGGAAAGATTTTTCTTCATTTACTGAACAAGCCTGATCTTATGACATCTGTCACTCTGAACCCTAAAGCACACTATTGAAGTATGCTGTTAGAAGCAAGCAAGCAAGCAACCTAGCAAGCAAAATAAATCTTATACAAAAGACTTTTGTTATAAACTAGCTGATGCTAGTGATGAAAAAAGTGTATTTACAGAGTTTTGGTAGGCACTGCCTAGTAACTAAAGAAATGTTTGATGCGGTTGCTAAGGTTTTGAGCATTAGATTTAAAAGAAAATATATTTTATTTTAATTTTCTTTTTATTTGATATCAATACCTAGTAATATTCTGAGTTTTAAAAGTATTAAGATTTTATGTCATTCTATTATTTGGTCATAAAAAAACATACAGTAAGTAGATAAAAATTTGCACATATGTATTTGATATCAAGCCACATGTATTTCATCTGGATTTGCCATTTTACCTCATAATCCAAGTGCCAGCAGCAGTAACAGCTCTTTTGTAACCTAGAAGGAATATTGCAATGGTAAAATATACTGCTCCCAAATACATTGTAGCACAGATGTTTGGAATTTTTATCTGCTAAAATATTCTGTTATCTTAATTTGAGAGGCTTCTTGAAATATAGAGAATGCTGAATTAAAATGAGCTGAGTGCATTCTGCATGTGACACCTCTACAGAAAAGGAAAAAATTGAGAGAAAAAAATCATGCTTGACATCAATAGTAACAAATTTCATATCCAAATTCATCTAGTAAATGAGACTAATATTACCTTCCTTAGTAACAAAGCAAAACACTTAATATATTTGGCTTTGGTTTTATCACTAGGCGCCTAGTCTAAAATAAGACCTACACTTGAAAACCTAAAAAATAATTGTAGAAATTCTTGACATGTGATCCTACTAAAACATTGAAAATAAAAAAGCTATGATAACAATTAGGTCCACAATTTCAACAGAACATATTTGATTACTGTAAATGAAAACAGACACCCAATGGAAGTGGCAACATTGACATTTGCTGCTTTGTGTATTAATCCAGTGAAAGTGTTTTGTCGCAAGACAAAAGTGTTTTGTTCACTGCTACAGCTGGGGATTTGTGCGTTCATCTGTTGAAGGAAACACAATAGTGACTCAAAAACATTTTTACCTTCAATTTATTTTTCTTTTACTCTACTAAAATACATTCCACACACTATCTAAATGTCCTGCTTGTCTCTGTGGATTGCAGCAGATGTTGCTAACTAGTTTAGCATTACTTCTGACTCATTGGCCTAATTATGCAGATAGCAATGTTTGTGCAAATCCTTAAGGTATGTCTGAATCCAATTGATTTCAGGATCTGTATGTGTGCTACCACACACATACATGCACACACATCACCCCATAGATTAATAAATAGCAGTGCCTGTACTGGTATCACATTACACCTGAACGCCACTGACCTAAGTGTGAACAATGGCCCTTATCTTGCTCTTACTTGCTGCCTGGCCAAAGCACACTAGCAGATTACACAACCTACTAAGGCACATACACAAACATGGGTCCTGCCAGTGTCTGGCTGGGACATCTGGTCTGTCCCTCCAGTATCCAGCCCTCAGACTTCTGGTTACTAGACTGTACAGCTATGTCTTCTTAGATAACTCAAAACTGTTTCAGGACAGTTAGTCCTCCCTTGTATGTCTATGCCAGCTAACAGGTGGCATCAATAATTCTGGTGAAGCAAGGAGACAGCTGCTAATTTATCAGTATTAGAGACAGATCAAATTCAAATTTAGGAGGAATAATTAATTTTCAGAAAAGTTCATCAAATGACTCCCAATTCTACTAATTCACTCTGTGGTCAGGGCCATAAATATAACCAGGCCTGTCAGCTTCTAGAGGAATCAGACTATAGATACAAATATCCCACTAGAAACCCACTTGGGTGCCCTATTTACTATTCAGGCTTGGTTTTCATATACTCTTCTGCCAGCATTGCTCCAGGTGGTGTAATTTGAGCATGTTCTCTGAGCAGGTCAGCTACAGCCTGGCTTGTATGCAAAGCTACTAGAGGTTCTAGAGTTGTAAGAGCTCTTGTTTGTGGCAATATGCAATTTTATCCCACTTCATACTTTCAAAATCTTCTCTTACTTACAGAGCATGTTTTCATTTAACAGCTCTGCAGTCATGCTACCTCTACCAATATTATCTTCACCTGTCATCTTTTTTCCTCCCCTTTCCATTTCACTTCCTGCCTGTTATAATCAGCTGTCTCACTGGCAGAATGGATAGCAGAAGAGGTTAAATGCAGACTGTGCACTTGAGCTCCTTCTCTGCCTCCACTGCAAACATGATGAGGAAAATCGCAGTAAGGTTGACTGCACAAATAATCCATGTCCATTTACTGCGTATTTGAAATCATGTAACTTTTTTATTTTGTGCCTTGCTTTTGAGTGGGCTTGTCAAAGAAGAGAGGTTTTTTGGTAGTGGCTGCTCTTTTTTTCCTAACTGCTCTGTACTGCAGCCAGCATAACAGATCCTTGCCAAGGGGTTAGCTGATTCTAACTCCTCCCAAGAAGCAGGAAGAGCACTTCTGAAGACACATTGTTATTAAAAACATGCTTTTCCCTGATCCAATCACAGCTGAAGTATACTAAAGCCAGCTACCTAAACTAAAGGATAGCTAAAATTTAGCTGTACTCTAGAGGATCAGTATTTCCAATGGAGATGTGTCTTCAAAAGTACTATGTTCCAAAATTTCACTTCAGGTTCAAACAGATTGATGCTTTCCAGAGATCACTCTTCCCATCACAAATAGTAGAGATCATACTACTTTAGATACAGTGAGGTCCCATAGGAATGAAATATGATCAAAGATTTTTTTCTCTAGCTTTTATAGTTCTTTTTTTGTGGCAAATAAGGAGTAAATGTGAACTGAACATTTCGTTTGCCTGAGGCAAGCTTATGAACACAGCTCCACTCTTTTTGCAGCTTATATTGTCTTCTGTTCGGATTTGATAGCTTTTCAAAATAAGCCTAGGTTCCCTTCTTTAGTGTAGCTGTCAGCTTCTGTAGTGATCCCTTCTGAACTGATTCCTTTCAACAAAATGATGCAGCATGATTCCGCAAAACTGAATGTTCTTGGAAGAAATGAGTGTGTCAATTCAGACATAGAAATAATGTATTTAGCATTCAATCTGTTAACATTTGGACTAATAATTCTTAAGTAGCAGGAAAAAAACATAATTTCCCGTATTAATTATCATATTGTTATACAGCCCAAAATTTGGTACAATATAGAAGAAAAGATTGTCAATTTAGTTTCTTTGCATCAAACTTTGTGCTCAATATTTTAAAACCACAGTAAATCCTCTCCCTTGGATGGAATATAAAATATCATTTAAAGGGTTTAACTTGGTTATATTTTCAACTTGATTTTCAATGCAAGTTGAGCTAGGAATGAAGTTTAAATTAACTGAGGCTGCTGAAGTACTGGAACATTGATCAGAATGGTTGGGTTTTGATTAGTTTTCAGCAATTTTTTAAAAAAGTGAAGAGTCGTGGGAGGGTGTTGTAGCTTGTTGACCCTGACTGGTTGCCAGGCACCCACCAAAGCTGCTTTATCACTCCTTTCAGTGAATGGACAGTGGAGAAAATGCATAACAAAAGGTTCATAAGTTGCTTTAAGAACAAGTAGAGGTCACTCACCAAATACCATCATGAACAAAAGAGATTCAATGTGGGGAAATTACATGATTTTATTACTAACAAGATCAGAGCAGAATAATGAGAAATAAAACAGACCTTAAAAAACATGTTCCCCCCACCAATCCTTCCTTCACACCACTACCCCCAGCGGTGCAGGGTGACAGGGAGCAGGGGTTAAGGTCAGGTCATCACACATAGTTTCTGCCACTGCTTTCAGGAAGAGGAGTCCTTTCCCTGCTCCAGCATGGGGTCCCTCCCACGGGAGACAGCTCTACTTGAACTTCTCCAATGTGAGTCCTCTCCACAGGCTGCAGTTCTCCACAAACTGCCCCAGCATTGGTCACTTTCCATAGGGTGCAGTCCAGTCCCTCAGGAACAGCCTGCTCCAGCACAGGTCCCCTACAGGATCACAAGTCCTACAAGGAAACCTGCTCCAGCATGGTCTTCTATCTCCACAGGTGCCTGCCAAGGGCCTGCTCCAACACAGACTTCCCACAGGGTCACAGACTCCTTTTGGGCATCTACCTTCTCAAGCATGGGTTTCCTCCATGGGCTAGGTGGATCCCTGAACCGCCATTAACTTTCATGGGCTGCAGGAGGACAGCTGCTTCACCATGGTCTTCACCACGGGCTGCAGGATTCCTCAGCTCTGGCGCCCAGAGTACCTCTTATCCCTCCTTCTCCACTGACTTTGGTATCTGCATAGTTGCTCTTCTCACATATTCTCACTCCTCTCTTCCCTGGCCACAATTGCACCTTCTTGAAATATGTTATCACTGAGGTGTTACTATCATCACTGATTGGCTTGGTCTTGGCACAGCAGTGGGTCCACCCTGGAGCTGCTGGCATTGGCTCTGTTGGACATGGGGAAGCTTCTAGCAACTTCTCACAGAAGCCACCCCTGTAGCACCCCTCCACTGCCAAAACCTGTCCACACAGTGCTCAATTTTATAAAAGAAAATAGAAAGGGAAAAATAGTTGAGAAAAAAAGGAGTGAAAGCACATCCTGTGTAAGGCTTTTCTTTGTGTTATTAAAACGCTACATTTATAGATATATACATGCAGATATATAAGTACTTAAAGTGCAACCTCTGTTATTACAGAATTATGTTTCAATACAGAAATATTTATTTTATGATGCAAACAGAAATACTTGAATAAAAAAAATTGGTTCCTGATACATAATGTTAGAAACGGAAGATAGCTTTTTGTCCCATTTGTGTCTGTCTCAAAAGCCACAGGAATCCACTTACAAGTATTCAGCAGTCTGTGATTCACTAATACTAAATCAAGTAAACATGTCTTATCCCAAATAAATCTTTCATATATTGCATTTTTTCTGAAGATATATTTCAGTATAATTATTTCATGTTTTGCCAAGCATTTCATGTTTTAATTTCTTTGTGAATGAATTTCTATTTTCACTTCCTATATTCTCCAATGTTGTGAATTTCTTAGGTAACACTTACATATTGATAGTGAGAATTACTGATTATGGTTTATGACAGTACTAAAAGGAGAAGTCTAATGTCCTACACCTGGGGAGGCACCAGAAAATTCTGGGGACCATCCAGCTGGAAAGAAGCTTGGCAGAAAAATCCCTGGAATTTCTGGTGGGCACCAAGTTGGGCATCTGGAAATGGTCCTGGGCAACTGAGTCTAGGTGACCCTGTTTGAAGGATGTTGGACTAGATTGGCCAGACCTCCCTTCCAACCTCAACCGTTCCATGATTCTGTGATTCTATGACATATTTCCTCTATCATATACCTTGCTTTTTATTATTTTACTGAATTTTATTGATTTATAGGTAACATTGGTGAATAATCAGTATAGAGTTCTGAAATTGTATGTTAAGTATGTAACAAATAGAAGTTGTAAGTTACAAGAGCTTGTGGTTTAAAGTCATGAACTCAAAAGAATGATAGGGTATTTCTTTAAATTATAGGCCTTTGCAATTAAAGTATATTAGCTAACAGTATTTTATCCTTATTAGGTGTTTAAATATATGACTGAATATAGATGCTGTGCCTTTAGTCTGCAAATGTTCTTTATGTCACTGCATCTCTATTTTAGCAACTGTTTATTTAGTTTTGAAATTGCAGCTGTTTCAGATAATCTTCTATCATTGAATATAGATCTTAAGTTATGACAACAATTTTTGACACCCAGGATAGTGGGCCCCAATTGATAGAACTGTGAAAGAGATTAAAAAATTAGTTTGGTTTAACAGATTATTATCTCAAGGCTTACTAAAGATTGCTATTAATAGTAGTTTCTCTTTTAAGATCTGGTCCCTAATATCAACCAGTTACAAAGCACTAGATTTTACAAATTTTGAGATTTATTGATTAAATAAATTATTGTTGATCTAAGGTAGCATTTCATTGTGATGGATATTTTCTCACTGGAGAGAATTTTTTCAGCATGAAAGCAGTCAGATACTACAACCAACCTCTCAAATAATGATTAGAATTGAACACAGTAAAAAAAAAAAATTCCTGAGAGAAGAAAAAGATTGTGACTGAAAAGGCTTATTCACCTCATCAGTAGGCTTATGACTTTGTATCTTTCATTGTTGCACTGAAAATAAACATGTATACAAACAAACATTAAGAAACATGGCAGTAATAATTTTGGAGACAGGACAATTGTTGTCATTGTTTTACTGTCCTAAGACTGGAAAGGCTTGTTAGAGTTCTTTGGTTTGGAATCTGCAGAGCAGCATTGTCATTTTGCCAGGCATTTTTGTGCAATGCATAGTAGTTTGAAACATCCTGGAGACCAGATTTGCTCCTGGATTATCAAGATTATTTTCATGTTTCTTCTCATTCTGCATTGTAAAAATCAGAAGCAACATATTAAGAAAGAAGAATTTGCAAAATGAAAGCCCAGGGTTCAAAACCAAGAAAAAGCAGTAAGAAGAGATTGACTGTGTCTCTTTTATAGGAGAACAGGAAAAGAGGAGAAGATATGTACTTTTTCTTATTTCTTGAGGTGTATAAAAAGCAAGGATTTTTTTTACTTAAAGACTTTCCAAGATAAAACGATTTTGGGGTAATCTTCCAAGATTTATATTTCTACTGAAGAGGGAAATACTGTGAAATGTAAGCCTAATTCTCCATCAAGTTTGCAAAGAAAAGGTATGTAGTCATGCCTGCAGTAACTATAACACTGACGAGAGTGTATGTATAGTAAAAATTCTTTTGTCACTTGTGATTGTCTTTAATCGAGTAGATGGGAACTTCAGTTTTCTATACAGTTCAAATTCATGCCACAGAATCTATAAAACTGTATGTCCATGCTTCAGATTCTCCCCCAACTGAGACTTCATATAGCACTGTTTTATTCTCACAGAAGAGAGACACTTAATCTTCTGCCTGTGAGCCAGAGCTGCTATGGTGAGCATAGTTTTAAGGGAATACTGCTCTTCTTGACTGCTCACATTGTGCCTGCTTAGCATTCTTTTGCTCCATGTTATTTGTACCACAACCTTGTTTAACATGTATCAGAAAAATTTTCATGTGACAGGTTTTTTCACTTAGTATCTTCACCATTCATTCTGTAGCAGCTATTTCTGATGCTTACTGTTGAAGACAGTAATGATTTTCTCAGCACCTTTTGCTTTACTGATGTGTGCGTTATCAGCCTCACCACAGATCACTTGCACCATGCAACCTAAACAATGTATATACTGAAATAAAGGGATTCAACTGGTGAATTAAAAATAATATTACATAATATACAGGATAGGATGTTATATTCTGTTTTAGTCTAAAGTGTTAAGAAGAAAAGATAGTAGCTTTGCAAGATATTACCTTATGAAGCATGATATTTAAATCAATATAATCTAAAAGAATGCAGTGAAATGTACAGTACTATAAAGAAAATGTTCGACAGAATGTTTGCCTAGATATAGTAGGCTTAAGTGATATAAGAAATAATAGCCTAGCCTTCTGAGACTTGGATTGCAATATAACTTGCTAAAGTTGTTCAACCACTACTTTCACAGATAATTTTGATGAGGAGGTGAAGAAGAAAGCTTGCACTTATAACAGTGATACCTGCTGAGCTTTTATGGGATTGCATGTTTTACTGACTATTTAATTAAAAATTATATCAATAAGTATATAGCAATGAGCTGAAATGAAAAAAAAATCCAGAAAGACCACACATATTGAAAATATGCCGAATTCTTCAGTATAATCTCATTTTACAAATCCATAAAAAACAGCCAGTGGCAATTCAGACTTTGCAGAACTTAAGCCTGCCTCTGGTAGGCCTGCCTTTCTCAATAATGTTCACTGGCCCTGTAGAAGTCATTGATAAGCCCCTGCTGGTCCACAATCCACAGTTTGTAAGCCACTGCACAGAGGTATGAAATGAGATAGCATATCCTTTTACACCATGCTATGGACAATTGATTAAGAAAAGTTTGGAGTGGCTTGCTGCATATGTAGGCAAAGAGAGAAAGAGAGAATACAAATCAGTAAGGCAGCAAAATATTACCCATGACAACTTAGGGCCATACACAACTTTTCTGGGCAACCTCTTCCAATGTTTGACCATCCTTTAATTGATATTCTTTTTTCTTATTTATGAGTGGTATCTTTTTTATTTCAATTGATTCCCCTTGTTCTTTGTCCTGTTTCTGGATGCCATTGCGGACAGCTTGGCTCTGCCTTCTTCAGGCTCTCCCACCAGCTACTCATACACATTGATAAGACCCCTTGAGCCTTCTCTTCTCCAACAGAAACGTGCTCTAGTCCTTAATGATCTTAGTGTCCCTTCACTGGATCTGCTCAAGCATGTCCATGTCTCCCTTGCACTGGGGTACACAGACCTGAACTAGTGTATCAGATCTGCCTCACCAAGGCAGAAGAATCACCTCTCTCATCCTGTTGGTAATGCTTCTCCTTATGCAGTCCAGGATGCTGTTGGTCTTGCATGTTTCTGGAGCATGGCTGATGACTCATGTCCTGGTATTAAGAAAATATCTGACTTTTTAATTCGGTTGCTCCCTTTATAGCATGGACAATATATAGGTATATTATTCTCAACTTCATTCATCTTTGCTTCAAAAAAAAGGTTTAGTATATTGCTGGGTTTCCAATTTCCACTAGTCCCCATGATTAGAGAAATAAGGCATTTAAATATGAATGATTCATGATATATTAAATTATGCAGCAATTTTTCAGTGTTTTAAGGGGAATTTGAATGTGCTAGAAATTGTCTTGAATTTTAACAATATTCTAGAATAATAATTTGTTACAGGATTGCTTGATAACGATGTGTATCATTGGTGTACATAATCACATAATGACATAATTAACTTTTAAGAGCTAATTGTACTCTGAGTAATGTATACAGTGACTGTTTACACATATACATCTATCATTTAGTCAGATTTTCAGATTAAAAAGACAACCAAACAGAACAAACAACAAAAAATCCTCAGCAAAATTCCACCTGCCATGAATACTACTTTAATCTAAATAAAGTGTTTATTTTTAATATAGTATCAGTCTGTACATGGGGAGCACTACCATAATGGTGAGGCTTTACAAATGAAACTTTATTTTTTTAGTTCCATCTGTCAAGGTGGAGAAAAATATTCCCTGCCAAAAGGCATTTTCTGCCTTTTGGGACTTTAGTATTTGTGAAGATCTGATTTGTATTAGAGAATCTTTGAAGCTGCACAGCTGAAACGATTTTTTTTCTTTTAGTGTATGACTCTCAAAGTATCTCCTTCAAACAGACCTGAGGCAGGGGTGTGGGTGTATCCCTCTGTGATCTGAGATTTCTTTTCCAGTTGCTATGTCTGAAAGCTTTGATGCACCATCTTTTGGGAAATCCTGAGACTAATCAAACTGCATTCTGGAATGCTGAATTTTGTGTGTGTGTATTTGATTAATAAGAGTTTGAATAACAACAGAAAAATCATATTTCCAGAAATACAATAAAAATAATTTTAATACAAAATGAGAAAATTGTATGCAAATATTTCCATGTAATTTTGGTAGATAAGCATTAATTGTTCATTTTCAGCATGAGTCTGGGGCAAGTGGTCATGGAATCACAGAATCATAGAATGGTTTGGGTTACAAGGGACCTTAAAATATCATAAAATCATAGAATGTTAATGGGCTGGAATGGACCTTAAATGCCATCTAGTTCCAATCCCCTCTGTCCTGGGCAGGGACACCTCCCACTAGACCAGGTTGCTCAAGACTTTATCCAACCTGGCTCTGAACACTGCCAGGGTTGGGGCATCCCTTATCTTCTTGGCCAATCTGCTTCTGTGTCTCACCACCCTCACAATAAAGAATTTCTTCCTAATATCTAATCTAAATTACCCCTCTTTCAATTTGTACTCATTACTACTTCTATCAACACAGTACCTAATGAAGGGTCCCTCTCCATCTTCTCTGTAGGTCCCCTTCAGTTCCTGGAAGGCTGCTATGAGGTCTCCATGCAACTTTCTCTTCTCCAGACTGAACAACCCCAACTTCCCCAGCCTGTATTCATAGGGGAGGTGCTCCAATCCTCTTACCAACTTCATGGCCCTCCTCCGGACTTTCTCCAACAATTCCATATTGTTCTTATGTTGGGGACATAAGAACTGTATGCAGTACTCCATGTGAGGCTTTGCAAGAGCAGAGTAGAGGCAGAGAAGCATCTCCTTTGACCTGCTGGCCATTCTCTTTTTGATGCAGTTATTCTGGAAGATATGAATTTGGCCACTTGAAAGGGTTCAAAAGAAAGATGACTATTATTCCCAGAAAAATCTTGCTTGCCTGTAGATTGGCCAACCATCTAAATGGAGTTTATCATGGATTTCTGCAATTCAAACTTATACAGCAGGGAAAAAAACACCTAAATTTCAGTTATCTGAGATTATAGGCAGAAGAGAGGTCATCCAGGGTAAAGAGTAAGAATCTATGGCGTGCTGTAAGGTCAGATGAGATGATCAAATTCTGCTGAGCAGTGGAAAAGTCTGAATAACCTTTCCTGAACTTGCAGTATATTTTACTTGGAATAGAGATAAATGTTTGTTCAGAGCACTACATGCGTCATTATACTTCAAAAGATAAAAGGCACCCAGAATAAAGTTCATGAAGAAGTATTATCAGACATAGTAGTAAAATCCTCTGCAGGAGTATTAATCCATCCCAGAAGTCATATGTTCTTGTCAAAGTACAATTACAATGCTTAATCCTTCTTTTGTCTCCTCAGTGAATGTCACTACTGGGGAAATGTATGTCCAGCAATGTCAAAGTCATCACACTAGTCTATGTAGGGAACATTTATCTTTTCAGATGTTCAGTGAGCTGCAGCAGTATTAAATCCACATTTATATGTAGGACCATGCCCAGGATGATCAGGAACGCACGGGGCCTGTATTCAATTTTTACTCCTTATTAACAGTGAATGTGCTTCTCTACAGAGATAAAGGGTCTGAAGGACAAAGGTAATAAAATGTAAAATTAAGAAAATTTATGCGGCAGCAAATGAAGGGAGATGAGAACAGAACTGCAAGGTACTCTGCCCCTGAAGTTGCAATGGTTTCATAATTTTTTATTTTGAAAATATGATCTATTTGTGAGCTATTCCGTATAGCTCTTTCTGAGCGCTTACTAAGAATAATACATAGAGAAAGGACAAAGAAGTTCACAAAATAACATTGCAACTGAAGATGAAGTATTCACATTGAGAAGTATATTACTCTAGCAGTTGCCTTATTTCAATACAACTTTTGAAAGACTTGTAGGCAAGTTTTGTAATACAGTATTATAGTAGTTTAACCTGATTTTTCATTTTTTGTTTGTGCTGTTCCTGAGTTCACTAATCTTCAGATAATTTGTGATACAGATACATCTTATCTCAAGGAGTTAGAGAAGAACAACAACAAAACCCCCAAATGATTATAAATTTTATTTGCCTTCTTAATTGTGTGTTCCAAGACTCTGAAATTTGTGCAGCTGTTACCAAGTTAATCAGACTATTGTATGCTATGTATTTGTCAACTCTAAAGATAGAATGTGTGACATTATGAAAATATTTCCAGTTAAGTACCTGTTGAACAAGATATTTTCATTATATGATAGGTTTGAATTAAAGGGCTTCCAAGACACTTCAAACTAATATAGAACTGTAATTGGTCTTTTTCATAGTAGATGTTAACATGTCAATTTCTTTACCAAACAGAAAACCTAACTTAAGATGAAGCCTGGTATCACAGAGTTAAAATAAATTATTTTCCCAGAAAAGCAAGAATTTGTGCTTGCAGACAGTCTCATGTTCAGTTGTTTCTGGGAATAAAGGCAACAAAATTGAAGATTTTCCTTGAAACGTTTTTATGGCACAACCATTGACTGTAATTATAGAATTTGTGTAATAAATTAGTGTAAGATATAGGCACAGTACATATTTATAAAATGCTTTTGACTTTCTATGCTAGATCTTATAAGGTTGCCTATTTGGCAAAATGACAAATTGATCAGGACATTTTTATGCCCGTATTTATCATGTGGTGCATGTTAGTGCATGGCATTCCTCAAAACTGACATGGAACCATGTGAAAGGACCTTGAAAATACATCTACAACTATTCAAGTTTCAGCCAGCAATGTGGAATGAGTATCATCCATATTCTTATTTATATATGCGTAGAAAGAGTAGTTCTATGCAAAAGAAATGAATATACACCTATAAGATTTGCAGTTAATTATTTTCTAAATCCATACAATAAAAGTGGGTCTCATCCCACCAAGATTTAGCTATGGAAAATATTTTTGAAGTCTGAAATACTTGGATCTAAAGTATGAGTAACCCTAAACATGTTTTTCCCTCATATGCCATTGCATTAATCTTAGAAAATTATTGATATGATCTGCATTTGAATTCTGCAAGTAAATTATTGCCTTACTTATTTTTATTTTAACATTTTGCTGTTTGGCTTGGTTTCAGGGATGTTAGGAAAAAAAGTAAAAATCCCACATAACACAGGTTCTGTCCTTTTAATCTTTTCAGAGCATGTTCATCTGTCTGATATTTCAGGGTCCTACTGAACAAATAGCCAGGAGAGGCTTCTGTATTATGTTGCACAAAATTGTCAGGGTTCCAGTCTTGTGAGGCTCCATGATATTACAGCAGCAGGGAGAATGCCTGAGACTATTAGAGCAGCATTACAGAAAGTCAGTGTGTGCTTTTCAGACAGCTTCACATAACAACTTCTGCATGTCTCTATTATGGATGAGTCACCATGCTTTAAATCCTCCCCTACTGGTTGTCATCTTAATTCTCCAGGTGAAAATTTGAACTGTGGTAACCACAGTCTAAACTGAAATTCAAAAGTTTTTAAACTGAAAACTTTTAGTTTCCAAACAGTGTCTTCTTTCCTGAGTAAAACAATAGTATCATGATTCTTCAGAATCTATGTGGATCTCATACCTCTGTATCATCTAGGACTTGCAAGTCCTAGACATAATAAGTTCCTTCCTTTTTCATGGGATTCAGTTTTGTTCCTTGCATGACTGTCTCAACCATTGCAGATTTTCTCCACAGAGGAGTCTGACATTTGTGTTTCTCTTACAACAGAAAAAGAAACTTTGTTCATATTCACTGTAAGAAGGAGATGCATGACAATGTCCTTGTTATGGAAATGTAATAACACTATATTATAGTTTTATTTTTAAGGTATATTTAAATTATTTTAAATACTTCATTCTTACATAATAAACTTCATTGTTATGGAAATTTTTTTCATATGAACATTTACCCTCTAAGTGGAGCAGCTAAGCCATTCATTTCCTGGAAGAGGAAGTAATATCAAGGGCAGACCAATACTGGGTATAAATCATAGAAACATGAGTTTACAAATCATTACACAGAAATTTCCAGTTGTCATTATATCACTGTATGAACATTTCTGGAGACTAATTTTATTACTGTCAGTTTTCATTACTGTAAATGACTGAAATCAGAAGCTGCTCTAAGTCAAGAGATCTGCTGTCAAGTTTAATGAATTTGATTATTAAAGATAGCTACTATATTGTTTTTCATTTAGAACCTTAGGATAGAAGTTGACATCTATGCAGTATTCATCTCACTAAAGTTTATTTGTGTACATCACACCTGTGTTTATGAGGTATTTAATTAGACTCCCCTCATGATCTGTAAAAAGAAAGAAAGAATTCTAGGATTATTCCTATTTCCCTAATTATCTAAATTTGTTCACCTAATACAAAAAATCACCCTCAGACATGGCTCGATCCTATGTAATAGTCTTATTACTTCTTCCTGTTCAGCCTAAAACAGTAGTTTGCTTTGAAGAAGTTTCTCTCCATGCCTTAGCATTAATAAATTAAAATATGACTGAAGAGAGTTAAAGCAAAACACTAGAGAAAGGAACAGGAAAAGAAGGGAGTGCTATTGTGGAATATGGAGTGTTAGAGGAGAATATAAGTAGAAGGAATTTTTATACAGCAACTTTACCTTTAGTAGTAAGGAGGGACTGAAGGAATGGAATACTGAAGACCTAAGAGAGGGAAAGACAGAGATAATGAACACAAGACTGGGAAGCACTGTGAAAAAAAGGTGATCTGCTGAGGGTTGTTTAATGAGTGGAAGGAAAAACAATCATTGAAAAAAATAACTTAAGTTCATTTTTTGGCATACTCATTTTTCTTCTTCTTCAATAAGAGTCCTACAACAGAATTTTATAAATGGCAAGCACATATACAAGTACAAATTTAATTTACATTTTAAAGTACCTAATTTATTATATATATTCCTTAAGCCATTTTTACTCTGTCAAAAACAGTACCCCATGGATGACAGGTTTAAAAGACCTAAAAAAAATTAATGTATTTGTTTGATATATATTTAAAATAACCACATTCCTGAAAGTTTACTGTCACTCCTGTAATGATTCCTATCTGTACTCCATAGAACGTTTCAGGAAGACTCATACAGTTTTAAGAAAAATTTCGTGCAGAAAGAGTTTTGGTTTTCTAAGGTCTCTTTTTGTTTCTACAAAAGTATCTAGTAACTGTTATAATGCTAAGACACCTGTTTGATCTATCAGGCCCAATGTCAGGCCAAATATATGAGACATTTGACATCTTTTCTATTGTAGTAGCACCAGATATATCCTTTTCTGATATATTACTAATAATTTTTAGAAACTGGTCCTGTAGTTCTGAAAATACAAGCTCAGCTTTATGGTCTTATGAGTTTTTATATAAGCATGTTTATTGAAAAGACTACAATCAAACTTATCATATCCAGCTCATATTCATGTGCATGATAAGTACTGAGCTTGTCTTACTCAATTTGTTTTTCTTAGTTCAAGGCAACTGACTGAAATGAGATGAAAATTCCATCTATTGTGTATTTCATGCATCAGAAGCCTGTTCAATATTCATTATTTACTTTGATTGCAAAGGTTGTCATATCACAATATTTGTCTTGTATTAAGTTTTAAAAGTCTTCAGATGTTTATCATACATTGTTGTCATATCCTTAATAATTTCTGCTTACATTAAATAAAATTCTTTCTGCTTTTTGATACAATGGTTTATGAAACCATTGCAACTATTGCAGCATTCTGTCATTTGAAATCAACATGCACTTGTCCTACTATTGAAAATTTATTTATTTCCTTTGAAATGGTAATTGTTATTGCTAACATTAATGTCATTGAAGTTAAATTGGTACATAAGCTTTATCACATTTTTGAAAACAAAACACAAGAGGAAAAGATGACGTAATTTAAACTATACAAGATTTTCATATGTGTAACAAACCAACTTGAACCAAACAGTAACCTCTTAAGACTACTGGAGAACTTCACACAATTGCAAAGAAAAGGAAAAGCAGTAACATGGTCATAAATACTGTATTATATGACTTTAGATTTTATACCATGCTGAGTAAATCTCAGGAAATTAATATGCAACTCATATTTATATCCAATTTCTTTTGACATTTTAGAAGTATTTCATAGGTCATATGAAGGAGCATCCATTAGTCTTTGCATTCATCAGCCCTTTGTGGCAGAATGAGAACATATTTTCATAAAAGACTTTGCAATGACCCAGTAACATATTATTAGTGAGAAATACTTATGTAATGCGATCACTTTTAATCAAAATCAAGTGAAACATATGATTAGAGATACTATACTGGTGTCTCAATGGAAATGTTTGCCACCTATCAAAACCAACTCAAAAACCAATTCAAAAAATCTAAACCATTGAAATAAGAGTAAAGTATGTGTGCAAGCCAAAAGAAATCTTCACTTGGTAAAACATATGATGGAACAAAGAAAACAGAAGAGACAGTTTAATCTAAATCTATGTCCTTAATGAAAGTGAGCAAAAAAAATTTTGAGAAAGTACTTTATGACAATTCAAAACTATTAACATAAACAAATTAAAACATCTCAGATTCAGGAAGACTGACAAAAGAATTTACCGGGGGCACAGATAATCATGGTATGACATATGAAAAGTGTGGAAAAATGCCAAATTTGTAGGAAATGGAATTATTTCAGTGGTTTACATTTATTATGGAGAAGTTCTTGAAATTTGCCATATTGAGTTCTTCCCTTACTGAGAAGGAACTGTCATTAAATACAAGTGTCATCAGAAAAGACCAAGTGCTAATCAATCAAGTAAAGCACTCGGATTTCCAGAAACAAGTGGTATTCGTCCAAGAGTGTTAAAGGAAGCCGGATATAAAATTGTTGAAATATTAAATCTGACTTTAATTGACCCTTGGGAATGATGTGTGGAAAATAATACATGAGTTAATAAAAAGATTTGGGGCCATATGAATATCTACACACAATTAGGCCTGAATTTTGCATGAGCATTATTTTTAAAAATTGTGGTAAAGGATAAAATTACTAGAGTAACAAAAATTGAGGGAAACTCAACACGTCACACCAGAAAAATAAACTACAAATCTTTGAAAGATTTATATAATGAAGTGAATCTGGATTTCCAAGACCTTTTAAGGTGATGTTGTAAAACTTTGTGAAGAAACTAAGCCATGAAATCCAAGATCATGACAGATCATCAAGAACAGAAAATGGATGAAAGATGATGATATTTGCCACAGATAACAAATTACCATTGACACTAAAAAAAAATCCTGAATTGAGAGTTCTAACAAATTGGTAAAAAGACAGATAAAACCAAAGGTCAATATATATATAATCATGCGCAGAAAATGACCTTAATTACACATGAACAATAAAAGTCTTGTATTATTTTTATAAATAAATCTGTAGTAGCATTGGCATAATATGCAGCCATATGCAAGAAGTAAACATCTTACATCTTCCTACTAAAATAAAGGAGAAATTAGTAAACATACTGATGCTATTGAACCTCCAGGACATACTGAGAATGCCAGGGATAAAAGATAGTGAATGACATAAAATGATCAGTACATTAAAATGAAAAGAAATCGAGAAGAGAAGGAAAGATCGATCATTCTTTCTTTATTACAACACAGGAATTCTTTCTTTCTGACAATGCAAGAATTTGAATTGCCCACTGAAGTTTTCAGGCAGTGGCAGAAGTTAGACAGTTTAATCAGAAAGAGTGCAGCCATTTTTATGCTCTTATAGGCAGATA
This sequence comes from Acanthisitta chloris, assembly GCF_000695815.1. NCBI lineage: Eukaryota > Metazoa > Chordata > Aves > Passeriformes > Acanthisittidae > Acanthisitta > Acanthisitta chloris. Next base: position 43,171 of record NW_008691951.1, read on the forward strand.
TCCTTGTTCGTTTTCCTTGTTGTTTTTTTAAACAATCAAAATAACTAAAGGTATGTGATGGTATTTTTCCATCTAATTACCGTCATGTAACCTATGTTTTTCTTTCTGATACAACAGAAAGCCCTCCATTTCATTCTTCCTTATACACCAGAGACATTGTAAATTAATTTTTGTGGTTACTTTATTTTACTGATAATACAGATATTGTGTTGATGCCTCTGATGCTTATTATAAATTGTTCAACACAGGCCTAAATTATTTGGTAAAGGTCTAGATACCTTTGTACCTTCATATGAAGCAATTCTGATATATTTTAGCAATCACTATTATACAATCCCGGGATTCATTAAACCCTCAATTTCAGGCAGCCCAAACTTTGCATTTGTAATTTATTCCACAGATGTATCTTGGTGCAATGGTACAGGTATCAGGTGAAGGCATGTCAGGATCTAAAGAACTCCTTAACCTGTAGTCAACAGCCTCTTTTATGCCTGACTGTTTGATGAAGAACCTTGACTTGCAATATAATTGCAAAAAAACCCCTCAACCCCCCAAAAAAACCCCAAAACCAAAACCAACCACAAAAGAGAAGAGAAAAAAAAGAGAGAGAGAAGAAACCCACAACAATTTTGTGTTTTTTAGTGCTCCGAATTAATAGAATTATCTGTGTTTTAAAACCAAAACCAATAAAACCTCTATGATTGAGGAACGTCTGTGGTTAGGCTAGACAAAGCACAACAAAAAACAAAATTAACCCCTAGATCCATTTAACACTGACTCACTCTGGATCACAGGTTGCCATTATAGATGAGAGCTATCTAGTTTTTGATACAAAGAAATTGATAATTTCCATTTTGGTATCTTTTTTTTGGTTTTTTTTGTTTGTTTGTTTGGCTTTTTATTTTCATCTGCTACTCAGGTTTTATAGTTCAAACAATCTTTCTTTGCTTTAGAGATTTACCAGTTTCCTCATCCTAGTGTAGTTTAGAAAATGCAAGAAATCATACTCAGTGCAAAACACACTCTTATCTTCTTCTGGTCTGGATAAAGTCAAAGAAATATATTTCTATCATTTCAAAGCTACCATCTTTGTGTTCAGAAATCTACCCAGAGTTTTATTTCTTTAGGCCTTTAATATGCTGTAAATTCCTTTACAGTCATAACGGGGCTACTAGTTAAGCTGCCATTTCTACTCTGTGCTCATCCATTTATGAAATTGTCAAGTTACATAACATTATATGAACTTTAAACTTCACATCTACAGTGAAAGAGACAAGTTGGTATTTTTTTATGTCATTTGATAAAAATAGATTTATACAGTATGTATTGATTGTACATGAATTTCCTTTGATCAAGTCCAGGTCTGTGGGACTGTATTGGAATGCCTTAGGACTTCTATTAATAAATTTCCTAAAAATTAAATACCTGGGTTTATGTTCATCAATTTTCTTTAAGCAATTTGTAGAGAAGTTAGAGCAAGAACATAACCAATCAGGCAGGTGTAAACATTAGCTTATGTACCTACAGCTGCCCAGGAATCCAAGCTACAAATGCAGGGTACAAAGCCAAACAGAATGCAAGTGAGAACTACCTAAATTAGCTGAGAGGAAATGCTGAAAATGGGAAGATCCAGAACTGCCTTTCATTTGCCTAATATCTTTTTAATGTTAAAGGATCATAAACTACAAAATGTAATCTATAAAATATCTTATGCAGAGCCAAAACCCAGGAATTTTGTATGATGAATGCCCAGATTAATAGATTAGAAACTCATATTCCTTCTCACACTGGTACTCATGCTCTCTTTCTCTGGTTCAATGAACCTTTCATTCTTTGCTGCTTAATGACACATTTGCAGCAATGTGGAGATTGTGTTCTATGAAATCCCCTCATCATAGTTTGGGCATCAGCTACAAGGTTGATGAATATAGCAAATGTAAAAGTTAACCATGAGGTTACAGAGAGTACAGCACCATGAATTCACAAAGTAACACTTTTTTCAGTCCCTCGGCCAAAGGAAATTGTAGATGAAAATACCAGTGTGATTTGTTTCAGCTTCTTTTTTTGAGCAGAAATAATATGTTGCTGTGAAAAGAGGACAACAGAGAACTTTGTGGAGGTTAATATAAAAATCATTTTGAGAGTTTTCATTTCTGTTTACAATTTGTAAAAAATTACATCAGCTTTAGGTACCTTCTAGTCCCATATTTTACTTTTTATAGTTGCAAAGTCATAAGAGTCCTATCAGGACAATTAGGGGCCCTGCCAAAATGTGGTAGTCTGATTAAGGAGATCTGAGACAGGGTTTATGCTCTTTGGAGTTTATTACTCAATTTTTCAGTTAAATTCTAAGCACTCTTGCCAACAGGTAATTCCATAACTTTAGTCTTCTCCTACTTAAGCATCTTATTTTCTGCCTAGAGTTTATTCTTACCTACTCTAAATGTAATTTTTCCCTGCCCAGAATGATCCGCTAAATAATTATTTTCTCTTTGCTTTTTACTAATTTTTCCTGACTTCACTTTGCAACCAGTGGTCATGGTCTGTTCTCATTCTTAATTTGAATGTGCTTAACAATAATACCTTATAGATTCTGAATCCTGCTGTCCATCCCCTTGCAACTGATCCAGCATGAAATAATACTTGATTGAACACAAATGATCAGAGGAAAATACACAGAAAAAGTAATAGCCATTTGTTTCTAACACATATAAAATATTTCTGCCAGGAAAATTATGCAGTGTGTTGTGCAGTATGGGTTGCTTGCCTCTGGACAGTATAAAGATAAAAAAAAGCCTTTATGACTTTATGATTACCAATTATTTTCATTTTCTTTGGTCAAGACTACTAATAATTCATTTTCACAGAAATAAATATAATTTGCCACTGCTTATAATAGGACAAAAGAAAAGACCTTCATAGGATAGATGGCTCTAATATAAAAATTTCCAATACAACATAAGCAGGACTTCTGGTAAACAAAGAAGAGGAAGGTAAAAGAAAGTACTGAGAGAAAGAAGAAAACTATGAGCTCCAGCTAAATGCAGCATGAAGGAGACATTGCAACCCGTGATAAAAACAATCAATAAGAAAAATTATGTTCCCAGAGGTTAGGTAGAATAGAACAATAAAAAGAAAATTGGGAAAAAAAAGAGAAGGGAAATAGAAAGCAGTATCACTTATTAGAAGGAAGAAAATGATCATGTCAATGGCAGAGAAAGTTAGAAGTGAGAGTAGGATGAAACATGGGTAAAGAAAAGGAGGAAAAGATGCATAAAAGAGTAAGGAGCAAGATGCAATTTCTTCCCAGGTCTTACATTTCCATGTATGGATTAAAAACTGAATCCTGAACCATGAATTATTAAATAATTCAATATAATTTTTTATTAAATAAAACCTCTCCTCCTATAACAGCATGGTTTTTTTGTTTCTAAAAGCCTTTTTATATGCCCTTATTTATTATCTGAAATATGGTGATCAAGCGTAAATCCCATCACATTCCTTTTGGAAAGTTATGTTGACATGTTAGATGGGTTTGACCATGTATTTTACTGCAGATTAAAAATTGCATGAATTAACAGGATGTAGAATGTACTTTTGACATCCTCTTTTTCATTACTTTGAATTCTCCTCAAGAGAAATGTTGAGACCATGAGTAAAGTTATTTCTATGGCAAAGTTTCTTTGTGTCAAAAGTTAAACTCAGCTGAACACAGAGAATTTTTTGCTTGAATATTTTCTAACATCTCTCATAAAAAAAGAATTATCACACTTCAGCCCTCATCCAAATAGATTAAGATAAATGTTAAAGGGAAGCATATTCTCAGCAGTTTCTGCATTTAAACTCTCCACCTTAGAGAATCTGATATTGGTTACTCAAAATACATGCTTATTGATGCACTCATGTCTAAAGTATTTGTCTCTCCAAGGAGTTTGAAATTACTCAATGAAAACTCTAGTACATGCATTCTTTATGCTTCAGGAGTCTTTATTCAAATTTGACTTTGGCAGAACTTTTAACCTATCTGTCATGCATCTCTCTCAAACTTTCCTCCTCATATTTTAGTGTGTCTACTCATAAATCCTGTTATGTTAAGTATGTAGTATGATGCATGTTTCACAGAATGAGGGAGTGGATTTTAAGAATAAGGAATGCATGATTCTCACACATTATACATGAACACTGGGTAAACAAAGGGATTGAACCTCAGTCAAACTGAACTGTCTAACCCATACAGTAGTGTGCAACTGGATCTCAGTGTAGGATGAAGTCAGAATAAATTTGGAATATATAGATGGACCCAAGACATATGAAGTACTCTTAGGTCCTAAACAGATTTATTTTATATCCCAGGTTAACATTTTAGATACTAAACCATTCCAAATATGTGTGATTCAAGACAGTTCTTTTGCCTGAACAAATATATCTCTTTCCACTGAGAATTTATTTTTTTAGTGATCATCATATTAAACAGCATCCAGATTCATTTGCAGTTCATATGTTTCCAAAAAAGGAGATATAAACACTAGAAAGTCTGAATTATTGATCATGGTATACATCATTCCAAATAGTCTTGATAGTCTAATGTAAGAAAAGCATAAATGACAAATGTTCATGGTTATCAGAGTCATAAGATTCTTGTCCTGCGTAAGAGAAAATGAGTATAGACAAGTTTAAAATATGCAAGCTAAAACCCCATTTGTGTTACCATATCCACTTAAAAGAATCACCTCTGCAACACATAAAAACAGGCATATTTATTTTTGCACAGTGACATTTTCAAGATTCAAATTTCTTAGAAACAAATTGTGTCAAACAAAGGTTACGAGTTGAACATTGTGCTCTATTGTCTTCACTTGTATTCTATACATACATGTCCAAGATACAAGGGAATCATGGCCAAAGCATAACATTCAGTAAACTGCTCTGCAAATATTGCAAAACTTAGGACAGCTTAATTGAATGTATTTACAACCATATTTATACATTTTCCTAATGTATGTACTGTTTTACATTCCACACCATTGTACACTTACTTTGCTGTGTAGCTCCTTATCACACAAAACAGACTCATACCTCAACAGCCCAAGATACTTCTTAAATACTAATTTTATTTTCAACTAAAACTTCAAAACTTCTGACTGGACCACTTTGATGCAAAATCCTATAACACATCTGCAAACAACTGCACTCTTATATGACAGCACTAGAAAGTACTGCTAACCACATCAGTCCTGCTTTAACTACATCCTACTTGCAGTGAAGGCTCAGCCCTCAGTTTCCAGCCTCTTATGTATAGCAAGCAGCCATAACCTGATATAAGCTCTTTTGGTATGCAAGGTGAAGGCAGAAGCTTTTTAGTTAAAGAGTGAGTTATCCATTTGCATAAATTTGCTGACACTGTGTCTTGGTTAGACCATTCTAGAAATACTATTACTTTTTTTTTTTTTTTTTTACTTCCCAGTTAATGAAGTTTTTCAATCTGTGCATAACAATTACTTCTGTGCCATTATGGTTGCAGCTCTTCCTCTGTCTAATGCTAATTTGAAATTAATTATAATTTATGACAATATAAATTAGTGAATGTACCCTGAAATTAAAAAGGACATAGAACTCATCTGTTTATTTATTCAGGTGTTCTTTTTTTGTGGTTGCCTTTTAGGAGGGAAGGGAAAGAAAGCAGTCAAGGAAGTAAATTTCATTGAAAACCTTGGTTTCATTTATTTTACAGATATTTTTAAAGACTTTGAGTCAACTGAACATAGCCAAAGATATGTTCATTTACTGCCATAGAGAATATATTTTTAAAAGATTATGTGTTGTGTATCTGCATTCCAGTAGAATCCTGCCATGCATTTTTCTGCAATGTTCCACACATATAAATGTTACATATACATTTTATATAAAATATAGACACAATTTTGAAAAAAAAGGAATAAAAATAAATATCTGAATTTAAAGAGAAACGAAAATGCTCTGCTTTTAAGAGGTGCTAAGCATTCACAATTTATAATGAAATGAGCAATTAATCCATTGGCTGTTCTGAGCTTCACAAAGACAGACCATGAATTTGCATAAGAAGAAATTCATCTACAATAGCTGTACAATAGATGTTATTTCAAAAGCTGCATTTAATCACAAAAAAAAATCTCTTTGTCTATGTATATAAAATGTCAAATATTATGTAGTATGGTGTATATTATTTGCAAGGTAAATGATAACATGAAATAAAGTCGAGCAGATTTACAGTTTCAGACAGATCATACTATTGGCACTTTTCTATGCTTCTTGTTTTGGATTTCTACTAATTTAAGTGCCTAGATCTGGGTTAGTGACATTGGTACCTTTATAAGTCAAAGAGAAAGACCTTGCATTTCAAGCAGGTGATTTGTTTGTATGCCTGTATTTGGATAAGATGACCCATGTGGTGAAAGGTGTGAGCTCTCCAGTTTTTCTATTCCTACAGAAGGGCCTGGAATAACTGATACCCAGTGATTACAGAAATCTCATGTTTTCAGATAATCCTATTTTATATTCTGAGGGCTTTTAAAGTTTATTTGTTTGGGGGTTTTTTTGGTGGTTTTTTTTTTTTTTTTTGCAGCTTTCTGAACTAAATTACTCCCTTATCCCTGAAATCTAGGGTATCTAGACCTTAGGTAGCCAGGAGATGCAGCTACAATTTTCACATTTTAGGTTAATGAAAAGATATCTTATACTTCTTTTGCATGTCATTTGGAAGCTCAGAATTATCCACTCTCTGAAGATCATAAACCTGTTTGCTTTCAGAACAGGGAAATTGTTTTTATTCAGTGCATAGCTGAGTCTTGCAGCTATATTCTAAATTAAGTTCTGTCATAGTAATTGGGAATAAGCGTTTGTGTGGCCAGTTTCTTCTAGGTATTTATCAGAGTTTAGAGATTCATCTTACCAAACTTAAGTATTTCTCCCTGAACTAGTCATTTTAGGCACTTTTTGCAGTCAATGGAGAGAAACACCTTTTTAAAGTGTGATTTATTTCACATTTAGAATGAGATGAATCATGTCCTGGGAATATTGGTTTCGCTACTCTAGCCATAAGGAAAAGCTTAGGATATGTAATTCTGATGTGGACATTTACACAGTAGATACCTATATTTGAGAAGACCCCATATTATGAAATGGATATATATACATTCAGCCTGCTATTGCAAGTGTTCTTTCTCTTTTTCCTTTCATATGGAACAGATGACCATTTTAAATTAATTGATATCCTGGAAAATATAAAGATGTAGAGACAAGAAAGAAATCCTAAAACCCTGGCCCAAATGTCCTGTTTCCACACTATGTTTGTAGTGTGCCTATGTGAGATTTTCTACTATGTGACTGGAATATGCCACCCAGATCTTTACAGAATTGCACTCAGAAACATTTTACTATTAAATAGAAAAACAAAACCAAAATGTCTACATTAGGCAATAGCAACTTCTGTAGGTGATTTCTTTTCAATAACTGCTGAGTAAAGGTGCTGTACTCATGACTTGCTTATAGAACAAATTTTTCACTGCAGTGATGCATGAAAGTTAATTTTCATTATAAAGAAGGTGTCTCCAAGTTAGCATTTCCCATACTTGCCAATATTATTGAGTATTAACAGACTGTGCTCTCACACCTATGTTCACTGTATGTGTCATTCATTGGACAATCAAGGCTAATATCTTCAAGCTTAAGCACTCTGAAGAAAAATATTTTTGAATTCAGCCTTTCTTATCACACAGGTGGGTTGTAAAGATGTCACCTTAAGGTAACTAATGGCACAGGGTATATACATACAGGCCTACCTATATCTATCCATCTCTCTATCTCTTTATATATATGTGCACACACGTATATATATACGTACAAATACATATATGAAGGATTGTGGATTCTATTGCCTATAAATAAGTATCTAATATCTGGGATACTTTACAACGTCCCATATGACCTTTTGTTACCACTCCATAGCTTCATCTGTGTCATACCTGCCAGCCCAGTGTGGATGTCTTACATAATTATATAATGGACACTTATATGGAGGTGACTAATCTGAATGCTCATCTATTTAATTGAAATGTCTCAGTTTTTCAACTATATTTCTTCCCTAAGGCTGTCAAAGGCAGTGACTTTTGTTGGGGACATAAGAAATAGATCACTAAAGTTATCAGAATTTACCCATAGCTTCGACATCTAAGTGAAGAAGATTGAACATGAGCCTGGTTCACAGACCTAATTCTGAAGAGTACTAGATTTCCGTAAGATATGATTTGCTACTATTATTATTAATATTTTAAATTTTATGCATTTCTTAAGCAACATGTCATAATGGGAAATCTGGGGTGACACAAGTTGATTATACCTCAGCTTTGACTGGTTTTGCAACCCTTAGACAGCGATGGATTTGACAGGTCCATAGATCCCCAAGGTGAAGCTGTGGATAGCCAGTGATTTGAGGCTGCTTTGTCCCCTGTCACTACGTTTCTTACCTGTGCTAGTAATTTTCTGTATGGTTGAATTTTCAACAGCTGCAGTACTACACGTGTAAATCAAACTTTTGCTGATTTAATGATTTTGAGCAGTCGCTCTGTTCCTAAGTGTACCCAATCCCTATGTACTATGAAGCAGAACTATCATGAGGGAATTTGCAAGGTTATGCCAATTTGAGCAGACTTACCCTGGATTTAGAATAAGGCTGAAGAATAATTATTCTGCTGAATATTTTATAGATTCTCATGTAAGTTAGAACAGATATATTGTATGGATAATCTATTTTTAAACAGAAATATTTCTGAAGTTACTTTTACATATTGAGATTCTCTTCTGAGCTGGCAGTAAGCCTGTATTACCCAGTACATATGCATTTGCTTGGTACAGTAAGTGCAAAAAGTGTCCATGAACTTGATTTAAGTTACATAACTAGTTGCTGACTTTTAAGGCATATTCGAGTTAATGTTTTTTCAATATTGAGATTTTAAATATTACTTTGAGATCACTATCAATTTTTCTTCTCTTATGGTGAATGTACAAATTCAAGTTCAAATTTTACAAAAAGGAATATAAGAAATGTCTGCTTTCAAATAGCATTTCAATTTATGAGCCAGTAGATTGATTGCAAAGCTATTTCCCTAAATTCTAATTGCTTCTGCTGAGGATACAATGTGGTACTCTTGGGAGTCTTCTTGAAAGTAACAAAAATCTGATTCCCTATTTATTTTATGCTTCAGAGATACTGTTATTCTGCACCACACAATATTTTATATTGATATTTTGATAAATATTATACTGATTACACTGGATGCTAGATTTGTCAATTTAGTTAACTTTGAACCAAACTTCTACCAAGGCTGGAAACATGCTCTGTGAGCAGTTTAGGATCCTGATTTCTGAGTTTTACATACCTCACAGAATCTTCAAACATTAGTTGTACATATTGCATTTATTAACTCGACTATATGTCCTTTGGATTAGAAAAAAATCTGGAGATAATGAGACACATTCGCAAACCTGAACTTCTGCAAGAGATCTAGACACCCGCACTGGGATCATCATAAATTGTGCCTGACTAAGCACACAGTTTTTCAAATTTGGAGTAATCTGTGACTAGTTTGAAGTTCTCTGCTAAAAATGTTTACATTTCTAGAAAGTTTGTATTTCTTTATCCAATGTGTAGATCCTTAAACAACTGAAGGCATCAAAGAAGTTTTACTTTGGAAAAGAAAATCAAACCTTTCTTTTTATGTCGTGCACATTTACTTTGCATGTACTGGTTACCAGTATGCAGTATTAATATATTTGCTGCTTTCACCAGAAAAATTTATGTGGGAAAATGTGCCTAATGGTAGAAAGCCTCTCAAATATATGTGCAAGGGCACATAATAGCTTTGAACTGAAAGAGAGTAGGTTTAAATTATGTTTAAAAAAATTCTTTACTGTGAGGGTGGTGAGACACTGAAACAGGTTGCCTAGAGAAGTTTTGGATGCCCCATCCCTCAAAGTGTTCAAGGCCATGTTGGATGGGGCTTTAAGCAACAACACAGTCTAGTGAAACGCATCCATGGCTATGGCAGGGGGATTGGAACTAGGATGATCTTTAAGGTCCCTACCAACACAAGCCATTTATGATTCATTCCATGATTTCTTTATGACAATCGAAGAAAGAGAGCTTTCTGACAGTATTGCTTTCTCTAACTTCATATAAAAGTCTCTATGGACTCATCCATTTGAAAATAACTTTTCTAGCATTCATGTCCTTGACCTTCCTCCTATCACTAAACCAGCAGCAACAAAAAGGAAATTAATGAAATATCTAGTAATTCATAAATAAATAAAAAGGACTTTTTGCTGCAGAAAGAAATGTAAGGCTTTTCATGATCCCCAGAGGACCTTAATTTTAATTACCTCAGACGATCATAATTTTAATTACTTTTACTTACATTTCATTAATTCAAAAGATGTTCATATATAAGGATGGGAAACAATAAGAAAAAAATTATATCATTCCCATGTATAAATCAGGCTAATATGAAACATGGACTTTCTAGTAAAACTGGTTGATGTTCTTGAAAAAAAATTGTAACAATAGAGAAAAAGCTGACATTTTTAGGACATATTTGGGATATTAAACTATAAATTTTAAAAGCAGAATCTTCAGGAATTTATTCAGTGATTTCTCTGAAATTAATATTTGTTGCAGCTCTGATTCTGCTGTGATTTTCATGCTTTGAAAACAGAAAGACTATGTGAGAGAAAAGAAACCATGCCAGATCAACAATGAGATTGTCTTTTTTATGTAGACTGCAGCTTTTCCTATAAAGGTAATACTGTTTGGCACAGTTCAGTGTATCAGAAGCAATTTTATCTTAATGAATCACAGAAACTATGATTGTATACTACTTTAAATTAAATACATTCCCTTTGAAAACAAAGGTAAAACTATTATAATTTTTAATAAGAATAAACATGCTGCTAAGAAAAAAGATGAATAAAAGATTGTCCATAAATTCTCTCTAGAAGAAATTCCAGACCATATTGATGTAGTTGTATAAAAAGAATATGGAAGCCAAATTCGGCTCTTGTTGTGGCTAGATTTTACATAATCTAAATTAAGCAAATACTAATTTTATTCCCTCAGCATAAGAGAAGTGGAATAATCTGAAAAATTTCACATGAGAATCATGTTCCATTTTAGCAAAATAAAAGCAAACTGAAAAAGTGTAAAAGGAAATTGAGAATCAAAAATAAATTAGAGGATAAACTGAGGAAAAGAATTAATCCATCACAGAATGCAATAAATAATCCAATTTTGAAGACCAGTATATGGACAGAACATTCATATTTATATTGTGCATGAATATAATGTAATCAAAAGAAAGTTCTGGGAATAGAATTAAAATTCAATTTCTAAGTTCATTAGGTATCTGTGTAGGAGAACTGAATGATAATGTCTATACTTAATTAAAATTATAATTCTAGAAACTTCTTCATTTGGTCTTGGAAGCTTATGTTTATGTGAAGCACAATCTGTAGAGAGGTAATATCTTTTATTCAACAACTTGTTGTAGTTGGAGAAAAATGGACATGCTTGTCTGTGACAGACTAATTGCAATTCCAAAGCCAACTTGCTGTGGAAAATTAATATTTAAGTGTTTTTAGCTGATTTCAAATTAAGACAGAGACATATTTAAAAGACTTAAACCAGTATACTGAGGTTCCAGAACTGAAGTTCAATTTGTAACAGTAAACAAAGACCTCCATGCATGCTGATGCTGTTAGATGGAAAGATGCATCTTGAATTCAAATGTCCCAAGCTGGAAGCTGTATGTATTTTTATATCCCAAATGGTTACAAATGTTTTTACTAAGAAAACTGTTTTAGCTGCAACCAGAATTCTTTCTCAAATTTGATAGTGACACAAGATTGTGAGGTTTCTGCTTTTAGACAATGAAATATTTCCTAAAAGACCAGCAGAGCTTTAAAGAAGTAGTCCCATTCCCAGAAACTGTGCCTCCCTGAATAGCAGAGTTTCATATTCCATTAATGGCTTTCGGTTCTAACTGATTCAGCTGAGCAGACAGAAAGCATCAGTGTCAAATGTACTGCCACATCAAAAGCTCAGAGTATCATTACTGCCAGAAATTATCAACACTAAAGGGAAGCACAGATGACACTACTATAGGTACCATATGAACTTTATTAGATCAAATGGTCTAATTTTGCTTATTCCATTGCATTTATTCTGAATTCCCTACTTGCAGTTATTCTCAGTCATAAGTGGAAAGTAATAAATCAGCAAATCAGGCAAAATTGTATATGCATGACCATCAGAAAGAAATTAAATGTAGTATTTTTCTCCCTCTTGAAATGTTAGAAGAGGCTGTATAGATTGTTCATGGTTCATTTGTTACATGAAGCAGTGAAAGAACAATATCATTTTTCTAGCTTGTCATGGGCTTCCAACATGCAGTAGATGCATTAAACAATGAGATCAGAGCCACATGCTTAAATTGAATATAAGATTAATAAAGAATTAGGGAACTGTTCTTTTGACTCCCATATTTGCAACAAAGCTCCAGCACAGACACAGGATTGCTTTATCTAATATTTGATTAAACACGCAGGCTTCCCCTTCAGTAGATTCATTTATAAGATGCATTAACACTGGCAAGGAGGTACAATCTGAAGTTACAAAAAAAGTTTGCTTCTAGTTTTGTTTTTCTTCCTAGTAGAGTGACAGCTCAGCCCCATATGAATATCCAGACCTTTCTACCTCTTCCCTGCAGTAAGAATCAAACCGCTCATTTTAATGAGGCCATAACCCAACTGAAGACAAGACCTGAACAGAAAAAACTTATATTACTATCCACTTTTCTCTTTTAGAAAGCACAGTTTAAAATTGAATAAACGTACTTTAATATTTCTGAAGCTCTCTTGTAACCACAAAAACTGTTCTCATCCTCTTCTGCTCCTCGTGTAGAGCTTTCCCTTGATTATCCAGTTCTCCAGGACACATAAACGAGAACAGTACCTGAACTTACTACTCCACATTCACATATTTACGCCTAAAACAGTCTGGGGTATTTTTCTCTTGTTCACTGACTGTGAACTGTTTTGATGAATTTATAGGGCATAAATACTTAATCTTTCTCACTTCCAGCTCCTTCAAGTTTGTGATCAAGTGAGTATTCACTGTGTAAATCCTTGTTCTTGTGAAGTTATCGTTCTCGTTGTCTCATAGAAAAATAATCATTTCACAGTCAGTAAAATCCCAAGCAGTGCTGACAAAGTCATGGCTGTTTGATGACTACAACACAGGCACCAGCTCTTCCAATATTTAAGGAAGCCATCTGCAGAAAAACAGATACAAATTAACTGAACAGGAACAAGCAATGGAAAAGATTGCAAAGTGCTATGTCAGCATTGTTCTAAAATGGTCAAAACTAATGAGAGTATAAACTCCTAAAAATAAATACAACTCATATTATCATAGTAATGTAGTTTTAATATTGCTTACTTACACAACATCTTTCATTTGAAAATGTGAGAACAGAAAAAAAGAGGAATTAATTTAGAGCTGCCTTCAATTTTGTGAACTGTTGATATGCAACAGATTTCTACAATCTGTAGACTGCAACTGATTCTTCCACTTTTGCCCTTGAGGCAAGGTCAAGGCTACCAATGCAAAAATACCAATGCTGTATGGTTCCAGTATTCCTAAAGAGATTCAAGTGTCCTTTAGAATTAGTTTGTCAACTTTAGACACTATTCAAGACAGCACAAGTTTTAAGAACTTTAGGAGACTGGATCTTGCTGAAACTAACACAGGAGAGTCAGCTTATATTGCATGTAATAACAACACGCTGTAATTAGTGGCACTGTAAATATCATAGCATTTTTACATGTTTCCTAACCATCTCTCCAAGTGTATTTGTTCATGGTTTTTAATGTGGACCAGTGGTTTTGGGCTAAGAATCTTTCCAAACTGATTTCTTATTTCCTACAGAATGTCATAAAAATTTAATTCATAGTTGATTAAAAAAGATGGGCTTCTGCATTAACTTTAAACCACGCGTGTCTACATTAAATCTTGTCAACAGAAGCTCCCCTTTACAATCATAAAAATAAGTAAGCATTCTTGTGTATAATTCATCTGGCATATTTCAAATGTTTATTTTAGGATAAGCTCATGTTTTCACAGTAAGTACCTTTTCTACACTAACTTTAAAGGAAACTTAGGGTGACTAATTCAGACATAAATTCAGATGTAAACATCTACACTGGTGGAAAAATTAATTTGTCAGCAAGTCTTCAACAGAATTAATAACAAAAAGTGTTGTAATGATCTTTTGTTTCTTTTTAAGTCTATGCAATAAATTATAATCTTTCCAAGCACTGGTGTGCCATAAACAAATACATTCCACAACCTAATCACTAGATCCTAGTTTCTTGAATCTACTATTAATTCTTTTATGGTTCAAAATTAAGAACATGGATACAGTTCAACATTTCAAAATATCTATCAAACAGAAGAAAATGGAATCGAAGAATCAAATGAAAAGTTGGCTCTCTCCAAAAAAATAAACACATTTTCATATGAAGGATCTTCAGGACATGTTGGTTACCAATTAAAATTCCAGAGCAATTTTGATACTTTTTGTGACATTTCTTCTGCATGAAGAAAGACGAAAAAAATTAATTTGCTATAGAAGCTGATCAGAACAAGAATTTTGTCTGAAATGCAGCAATGTTTTATTTCTGATGACTGCTTGTTCTATCTTTTCCCATTTTCCTGTCTTCAGAGGAAACTCCTTATATAATGCTTCATAAAAACACTAGGGCCAGTTTTAGAACTGTGGCAACCTCATATAGTGTATTTTTTTCAAAAAAAATTGTTTTTATTTGCAAGTACCAAACTATGTTATAGACAAAAAATTATATATATATAAAATAAACTTTATGATTACCTGTGTCCATTCATTAGTCTGAGGGTCATATGCTTCCATAGTGTTCAAATATGTCTGACCATCATAGCCACCTACTGCATATAATTTGTCACCAAGGAGACAAACACCAACAGCATCTCGAGGCATACTCAGTGGAGCCACCATTGTCCATGTATCAGTTTTTGGATCATATCTGAGGAAAGAGAAAGGAAACTCGATGTGCAGGGAGGAGATAAGCATCAATTCTTGCTCATTTTCATTTGAATACAGTCCTATTTGCTGGGTGAAAAAAAAATTCTTTAGCATCCTAGCCAAAAATATTCTTCCAAACAAGTTCTTTCAATATATTTTTTTTATTAACTTTATTAACTAGAAGCTGATAATCCTACGGAAAGCATGAAATACATGTGCTTTGCAAAAAAAAAAATTAAAATATTCTAGGCTCCTACTATGAAGGATGACTATAAGAGCACCTGTGGCTATTTCAGTCAGTCATATTTTCAGTAAGCAGCTAGTAGGGATACTGTTTGAAGTCTCACATATTTGGACAACAAAAAGTTTAATTTTGTTTTTTAATATAGACACTGCAGTAAAAATGCTAGACTGTTTTGCTTGTAATAGCTTTCTGGTTCATAAATATGACCTTAAAATTGGACAATAAGGATTGTCTGTAACTTTTATTATATTGTTCTTGACAGCTAAATACATTTTGAGAAAAACATCCATTCAGCTACTAGCTGTTAATCCTCCTGTCTTTTGGAGGACTTCTCAGAAAATAAGATGTTAACATTTTTAGTGTCTAAAGTACCGTGAAATGTATTGTGTAG
>NW_008691951.1:58970-83856 GCF_000695815.1 Acanthisitta chloris
TTGCTTAATTTTATTAATTCACAATTTTTCATTTTTCTAACTTAAGTAATTTTAAGTAAAGTATCTACACATATGATAAATGTCTTTCATAACTTCAGAGAAAAATACTTCCAGACATTGCTCAAATATGTGGAAGAGAAATGAACATGCAACAAGCAAAATAATTCTGAATGGATTTTTTTCAGACTATGTGAGCTTTTCAACAGCAGTATCATATGCCTCTAGCTGAAAGTTTCCCATCTGGTGAAATGCAATGATGTGCCGAATCTTTGCCTGCCTAAAGGTGATGAATGTCAATAGAGTCTTTGATACACTACTCTTGAATTACAGGGCCAAGGTGAGGAGGTACAAAAGCTGGGAAACAATAGAATTAACAGCTTTGGACCTTCCTTCTCCCCCCATCCCCCCTCCAAGAAACAGGTATGCAAGGCTAAACAGAATCCTTACAACTCAATTCTGTCAACAAAATAGAACTGCACAAGAACTTGGTTTTTTTGTCATTGCCAGGAAAATGCCTGAGATTTCTTATATCATTTCTTCAACTAAAAACAACCGTGTATGTCATCTTTATAACAACTAGGTATGCCTCATGCTGAGAAGGGTTATGATAAAAGTTTCTGAATGTGGAAAGAAAATAATTTTGAAATCAAGGTGAGATTAAGGGGAAAATCTCTCGATCAAATGCTTATGTTTTTAGCATCTGTCAAGTTCTGAGTAACATTTGAGAAAGAAAGCTATTTCATCATCTGCCAAAATATCTCCAAATTGTATAATTCTTAAAAAAAAGAACTAGTTGCTTTTACTTTTAAAAAGGAATAGAACATTGCATTTTCTCAACTTGTGAAGAGCAGACAATTTATTTCAAGGAAAAATATTTCTTTCTACAAAGTTTACTTTATGACTTCAATGTGTAATATCATACCTTAAAAACAAAGATTACTTAAATGGGGTGTAAAAAGAGTGAACAAAAAGGAAAGAAAACTTTGAAAGAAATTCTCTTTTAAAAGCATTTATAGAATTTTTTGAGTAAGTAATAATTAAGCATTTTGAGGGTAAAAGCATGTTAAATTTTATCACTGCAAAGCGAAGAAAATTATGCAACTGGGCATTGTTTTGTATTTAAAACATGCATGTATAATTGCATACCTTTCTACATAGTCCAGCAGTCGAGAGCAATGGTTAGAAGCAGGAGCATCATGGCCTCCAACTGCATAAAGAAAGCCATCACATGTAGCCACTCCTACACCTCCTCTTCTCTTACACATAGGAGCACACATATTCCATTTATTCGTGTGAGGATCATAATATTCCATTGAACTCAAACATGAACTTCCATCCCGACCTCCAACTGAATATAACCTAAGAAAATCCATACAAACAAAAATGTTAATAAAACAAGAGCTCAGAACTGCATAAATAAAACCAATTATCTGATATGACCAAATGGGAAAAAGAAAAATTATAATATTTTAAACTCATATGAATTTCATATGGTGAGCAAACATGTTTTTAATATTATTATGAAACTCACATACTATTTCGGGTTTTGCCCATCTGAATATATACAGCCATGAGTGCCATAAGTGACATGCCGGTATGTCTCTACAGATTTATAAAGCATGTGAGTAGGGTTGCTGCCTAAATTCATCATCTGTGAGGTGGAAATGGAATTGCTAACTTAGAATTGACAATCCAGGCAAATAAGAAATGTGCAATTCATTTATCATAGTTTCTCTGTTTTTATTGTGCATCAAAGGAGTGAGAAATACCCTGACAACTGCAGTCCTGTATTTTAACATTTGTCTTGCATATTTCTTTAATGCTGAATAGTTTCACAAGCTTCTAATTCACCTTGCTTGACAAAACAAAACAAAACAAGTTACTCTGTATGCTAAAGTACAAATGATATGGAAAATTGTAGTCAGTCTTAGATCTGATATTTGACCAATTCCACATACAAATCTGTCAATGTGAACTTATGTTCAGAAAGAATTTTACACTTACAATATAGTAGAGATCAAATATGAAATGCCTTGCAGAGATAGGAATAGCACGTTATGTTTTAAACATGGATTTTTAAAAAGTACTACCTCAGTTTCAAGTATCTTGCTTATATTGAAGAAAGTCTTGGCCTCACTAGCACATCTACTCTGCAAGGAAGAAAATTATAACCCCCAGGCACTGTATGTTGATTTTCTTCATCAGAATGTATTATGGGGATTGAGTTATGTTGGAAAGTCATGGAAAAGTTCTGAAAAATACTTTAAACTTGAAATGACAAAAATATGGTTTAACAAAAAATATGTTGTGTTTGTAACTATCTGCAGGCAAGAAACTTGCTTCATTATTCTCTTTATAATGGTTCCCAAGAGGAAACAGTTCTGATTGTTCTTTCTCACTTATAATACGCTGCCTTTATTTCTTATATGAATCCTTCTGCAGGCTGTTGCCTTTTCTACAGTGCCTGGAGATTAGCTAATAGAAACACAGGCTATTTTGAAGTCCAACCACTAAGCAATTTAGGATGTGAAAGCTGTCTGTGTGAAGCAATTACTCATTTGGAAGCTTTTACTGTCCTAAGCGCTCCATGAATTCAGAGTTATTTAAATGTGTGTTTACCATTGTATTTCATTGGTATGGATGCTGGTGAATAAGGAAGTACCCTACTACCACTAAATATGTCACTGAAGCCAGAGAACATTTTGGCACTGTCTGACATATATACCTGTGCTCTGATAAAAGTACCCAGGAGAATCCCTACTCTTCTATGAGAGATGCTAAAGAAAATACACTTTTTTCCCCCCCACAACTATTTCTTTGTATCCAGTCCTACTATATTTAACTATCTTTATACTTATCAGGTATCTACAGGTGAAATCCATACTATGGAACCCAAATGTAGGTGTTAATCTGTGGATGTCCATGGTGTTTAAATTGCTGTCATGCTCAGGGTAGTTGGCTGAGTCTAAAGAACAATTTTGTTCACCAGCCACAATCATATTTTTGTTCTTCAGCGGAGAATAAGAAATGCAGAACAACACAAAAAAAACCCCAAATTAAACGTGCTAAAAACATTAACGTTAATGAAAATGTATAAATATGTGTAGGTGTCTGCAGGGATGCTATCTTCATTTTCAAAGATATGGCTTGGTTCAGCTATGCACAGACAGTGTTAAAATATTATTTATAGCATGTAAGGTCTGGTGACATTCCCTGCAGGTTGAGAGATATGGCAAATAGTACACAGGAGAAATATGCGTGACTGCTGGAGGTCAAGTAGGCTACCGTGAAGCAATTTAAATGGCAGTGGACAATTACGTGTAGATAGGCGAATTTGATCCCTAAAAACATAAATAAAGGTTACCAAGCCTGAAATTTTCAAATTGATTTCTAAGTAAATACTTTGACAACTAAACACTGCGCACAACCTAAAAAACACTTCTACAGACTTGACTGTAAGTAATCATTTGTTCCCTTAGTCTAAATAGTCTTTCTTATTTCTTCTGGCATGAAAAGTTCTCAAAAGTCTCAAAAAGTCTTTCAACTGAAATGTATCTATAAGCTGATATTTCCACACTGAAAGTGAAGCACACTTTCTCATTTCTATATTTCAATTAAGACTGCTAATGAAATATAGCTGAAGACATTCCTGAGTTGCTATTAAAAAGACAGCAAGTGCTGCTCCTAAGTAGCTGGTAAAAGTTTCATATAGTAATTGGGACCACCCAGCTTTTGCTAAAGTGCTCTGTGCCAGTCAAAATAAAATTCATTTCCAAAATCAGATTTAAAAAGCTATCATTTTGGGGTTTGTGTTTCTATCTCAGCAAAGAATAATTCATAAAACTAACAGTAATTTTTTATTTCTCAAAGGTGTCTATTCCACACAAATAAAAATCAGAAATAGCGTAATTGTTTTAAAGGTCTAGTTGTGGCTGAGCCTGAACACTTGAGTCAGGAATTGCTTCCACTCTAGAGCCAAATCCATGATCACAAAGGGTCAAAATGACTGCAGAACAACTCTGAAATCAGTGCTGAATATTCAGGATACTGTACAGCTAGCTTAAAGTTTTGAAATACTTATAACCAAATACATTTATTAGTCTTAACTCCTTTTTACTGCTCAGGGTTCTATTTTATTAGATTAATTCAAATGAATCCATTTTTTCAGCTTTGTCTTGCTTGGCAACAGTTTCTAGTAAACTTTCTGTAGTGAAAAGAATAGCACAATTCTGAATTGCTGTTCATTGCATATCCTATCAAAACTGTTGGAATTTCTATATTATGATATTAATTATTATGTATCACTGTTTAGGCGAAGATCAACAAAGAAAAGAAAGCATCCAGTACTGAGCACTTTTATCTCCACAGTGAAAGTTCTGCCTGTGGAGAAGTTATAGATTTCTACTCCCAAATGGGCTATATTTCAACTGATTCAGACACGGTGTGTAGATATAAAGTTAGACCAACCTCAGACACCCCGAGCTGAAAATTTTCCTTTTCAGGGTTTTGACACCTCTTTTTGTACTAAGATGGAGAGAGTTTCCTAAATACTTATATATATATATATAAAACTATATGTATAATTGTCTAGAAAATTATAAAAATTAATTATAATAATTGTAATGATAATTATAAGCCAGTGTTCAAAGTAGGTAACTTTAGGAGAAATCATGACCAGCTGGATTAAATGGCATTTATCTCAATTCTGTCATCACAAACCTTTGCCCTTTCGAGGCTGGCTTCTCAAACTGAATTTATTCTCACTAGTTATCAGACTACCTTTGATGTGAGGTGGTATGGCTTGTGAAAACAGTTGAATCATGCCCTTGGTATATTTCTTAATGAGGTTTTGCCTTTCAGAATTCTTTCACTGTGAATATCAAAGACCATATCCAGTCTTTTGCTTAGGCCCTTTTGTACCCTTTTCTGGCCTTTCAGCGTGTCTGAAAGAGCATCAGAGAATTACTCCGGCACAAAAGATATCTGCTTGTTAGCTGTGAGGCTACAGGAATAATTTTCATCAGTGCTGGACTGTTGTATTGCTGAATTAGTCCATACCTGAGCTAGGAATCAGGCTCTAGGAGAGGAAAGATATCTATCCATTCTGCCTTGGTTAAGCCAATGTAGTTCACTGGCAAAAGTTGAAAATACCGTATTTTCTGAATGGAAAGCATTAATGAAGTCTTATTTCTGTGCATAAATTTGGAAAGGCATTACATGTATTTGTACTGCAGTAGGGCAGTAAATTAAAAATATATAGTTTGATTTAATAGTGAGATAAAGAATTATATAATAAGAGCTTGAAATGAAATAAATAGTAGCTATTGATAGACAGGATGGGGGTCTTGACTGAGCAACCTAATCTAGTAGGTAGCATCTCTGCCCATAGAACTATATCTTTGAGGCCTCTTTCAACCTAAGCCATTTTATGATCCTATGATATAAGATATTGAGAGAAAAACATCCATTGCATGGATACTGAAAAAAGCTTGAATTTCTACACTAGAAATTGTAGTTTCCTAACAGAAAGAACCTGTTTCAAGAAATTTTAATGCTAATCAAAATTAAATGGGCTACATTATCTCTTCAAGACCATTGACTGAATGCAGATTCCACCATCTAAGAAATGTTATTGACTTTATCAGACTGCAACATAGGTAAGACAAAAGAGTCTTTGTAAATGAAACATTTACTACAGCATATTCATAAGGTCCTTTATTTGCTCTCTTGTTTATTAAAAAGAAAACCACAGTGAATCTGCCATTAAATAAGAAATTGTTATTGAATCCACAGAATTACTTTGCGCTAGACTGAGCTAATGTGTTTATGATATTCATTTTCCTTGTAAGTTTAATAACTCTTGACCACACAGTGGTTCTATTTTGTTCTGTCTCAGTAGCCATTTATTGCATGATTTTAACTAAAATATTTAAAATTATCAGCACCTTTTTGTAGTTTCTACAGTTAAGGGAGCATAATTTCAATGTGTCTCATTTTCTCTACAGTGGAAAAATTGCCTTCCTGAGAAAAGAGTTTGAGCAAAAGTCACAATTAATAAACAGCACATTTATAAAACACCAGCAGCATCAAAACAGCCATAAAAGAACCTGAAATTACTTCTCAGGATTTAAATTAAGCTATAAATTTATTTATAGGTCAAAGTACACTTAGAGTAAAACATAGGAAGAAGAGAGTCAAGACTTAAATTTTCAACCAAAAAAATCTAAAAGTGATAACTTGTGAGTTAGTCTTTGAAATATGTTATTCTTCCCATTACAAAAGAGTTTTACAAAATTCATTAATAGTAGGCAATAATGTCATAAGACAAATTTGAGATACTCTAGTTAGGCAGATTATGTAAGATCTGTTATGGAAGCAGACATGTGACAGCATGAATTCACTGACAAGTAAAAGCATAACTGTATTTTTGCATCAGGCATTCATAAAAAAATAATTTAAAACTATTTGCTTGTAGTTAGTGAGCATATTGCGGCTAGAAAGCATACACTATGAAACATACTCTTTTTCTCCTTACATGACTGTAATTATGCGTACGAATTAAGGTATTTTTCTTTGTTCAAATGGATTAGTAAAAGAATAATTGAATAATCAGTAAGGCACAAAAGCAAAGAAAACCTGAAGCAACAAAAGCCATGAGAAAAAACACTGTTCGGATGAGAAATACAAGGTCTCAGTCATACTTTCTTATCTTGTTATCTTGGCATGAAATTTTGAAGAGTTACTTCAGTTTTAAAAAACACAATTAAAGCATATTAATACTTCCTTTTTTTAATAATATTGAGACAGTTCCCTAGTTTTTACTGAAGTATGAAAATTATCTGTGCATTGCAATTATATGGATGACTTGCAAAAAAGTCTTAGATCATTTAGTTTGTGACCTTCACAATGAACAAATCCTTCTCAGTTCAAAAAATTCAACCAGTAATGAAAGATTCAGCTGAAGTTAGTCTACCAAGTCAAAAGGCATTTTGTTTTACTCCAATATTAGTTATTAAGAAGTTAATCAAGTTTCAAATTAGAAAAATAGAAAGTTAACAGTGGAGAAGGCATGGTATTCTGTTCTGCTGAGTATAGTAGATATTTGATAGCTGCTGTAAGGGCTGTTGCCCATAAAGATATTTAGCTGAGTATTAAATTAGATATTTAGCTTTCTTGAATTTCAGTGAAGTTTATATGTTTAAATATCCTTCCAGATTTGCACATATGTGGAAATACGGCAGTATGTGTATGCACATGATAATACACACATGAATGCATGTGTGTATGTGTGTGTGTAACCCAAATAAATGCCTACATTTGGTCAGGGAAGCATCTCTAGACTTCTCCAACTGCACTGAACAAGGGCTTTCTTCAGGTCCCAGTAGATAGGCACCAAGTACTATTTGATACAGTCTGGGATTCTCATACTTCATCTCCCACTAAAGATAATAATGAAAAGCCAAACTTTCAGAATAATCCAGAGTATAGGATGCTAATACCTTTTGCAGTCTTGACCACAAGAGATAAAACAGTGATTGCTGAGTGCTTTTTAAAAGCCTGTGTGCCATTGTGGAAGCAGCACAATTAAAAAATAGGCTGTGAATCTTTCTAGGCATTATCCATGCTGCTTCCCACTGTCTAGATTGGAGCATATGTTACATGTGAAAGCTTAAGTTAGGTGGACTGATCCAATTGGCTTTTCCTGACATGTATTAGGACTGAGTAAGTTAACTTGCTGTGTCTGCTTGGTCTAAAGTACCTGTACATGTTCAAATAATACTATATTATATGCATTACTGATGTAGAAATTGTTGCTCATTGCAAATTTTACAGGAAAAAAAAAGAATAGAACTATGTAGTACAGACAAAATGTTTCTTATTACAAAGAGACATTACAGGAAATGACTGTCACGCTAGATGTGTACCAGTCAACAGCTGGTCCAAAAAACTTGTTGTATGAATAATGGATGAAGAGAAGTGCATAGTGAGGGTGTACACGCTAAAAGATGCAGATGTGCAGTAAACCTTCAAAAATGAAATGTAGTCTAAGCACCTGGAAGCCTGGCCATAGTATATCTAGAGAACATAGGCTCATCATGTTTCCAGCCTGCAGCTCAGCAGCGTTGTTAGCATCTGCCATGTCTCCTAACAATCACTTTGGTTCTAAACAGCAATGCGTCTTAGCTTCATGGGTGTCTGTCTTGGACTGTAGGAAAAATAGTGGGTTTACTGTAAGTTTCATGATTTTTCATTGTCCTCTTGTAAGAGTCACATATATAACTTGTATCTTTTGAAGGCTAGCCTAGCTACATAGAAAGAAGGAAACATGCAGAGTCTCCCATTTTACAGGCTGGATGTAAAATACAAAGTTAAATCTTTGAAAAAGAGACAATATGACATATATTGAATTGAATTGCACATTCACTGAGCTACATGGGACCTCCATGTAAGAAATATGAATTTGTGTGCAAAAGTACAAAAGATCAGACTAGGGCACTGAATTAGTAATAAGCCTTAATGATTCTGCTAAGGGAAAATGCCACAGATAGTTTATTATATGATGCATGAAAGGCAAAGAAGTAGAACTCCTGGAGGAGGATGAAATCAGCCATGCAATCAAGTTCTGTAGGTGGTTGTATGAATGTAATACATTGCTAATTCTCTTGTGCCAAACACTGAACTGCTATTAAGGACTTTGTGAAAATATTAACCTTTGCCTCTTGGAGGTCAGTGCATGGCAAATATATCGCTGTGAGTGACTAACTACAAGACAATTTTGAGAGCCTTTCTTGTGCACGCACTAATTTAGTTTAAATTTTGCTATTTTCTTTAAATGAAGGTTCAGAAAGAAAAATTTTCCGATAGTCACTTTATAATAGTGCATAATAAACACAAGGGACATATTAAACTACAGAAACTGCTATTTACCACAGGAACAATATTGATCTAAATAACACCATTTTCATTCCAGCTATTCTCATTAAATGACCTGAAAACAAAACATTCTGCTGCACATATGCCAACATCTCTCTTGGCCAGATTTCTGTGTTTCCCATTCAAAATGAAACAGAGAATAGCTGGAAAAGTACTGCCAAGACAATAATCCAATTTATGGAAATCCATTACTAAATGAATCCAATTATTGCAAAACTGGTGGATCTGAATGAACGTTAACTGAATGCACATAAATAAATAAATAACCATTTTAAAAAATCCTAAAGCTAGACATTTAATAAAATCCCTCTGCTGAACAAATGAAATTGAAAATGTAACAAATGAATTTGTATGGGTGTGAAGGAAAAAATAATAAATATGTACATATAAATGCTTTTTTTTTTTTTAAAAATAAATTAGTAGTATGTTCTCTTTCTATGAATGTGTAAATAGAATAGAATGTGGAGGCCATTCTAAATTCAGTTTCCTGTAGTTAAACAACAGACAAAATTTGACATTGCCAATTAATAATAATTATTTTTCAAAAAGGATTCAACCAAAATAATCCCTTTTTTCTTGGTGGACTGTCTTTCAAGAAATATATGAAAAAAACCCCAACACTGAAATATCAGCATCTAAGATAAACAGGAAAATGGAAGGAAACATAATTGATGGAGATAGATGAGGTTTTCCGAACAACTCCAGTTTTAAAGGTGTTGGATTGGATTAAAAGGATCTAAGTTTAGGGCTTTGTTCCTGCAAAAGACAGCATCTCTGGATCAGTTCATGCATCTTGACTGTAGTATTTTCATTGATTTTTCCTGCTTAGAATAATCACCAGTTACAGACACTGCTGCCTGTGGAGGACACCACGTTGGAGTGGCAGGTTATTTCCAAAAGGACTGCAGCCCATAATGGAGTAAGGGAAACGTGTGAGGAGGGAGCAGCACATAGAAGCAGTTGTAGGCTCACCACAATCCCCATTCCCCATCCTCCTGCACCATTCAGGGGTGGGAGTATAGGAGTATATAAGACATACGTTGAGCCTAGGAAAGGAGGGGAAGAAAGGTGGAGTTTTAAAATTTGCCTTTGTGTCTCACTAGCAAGAATCTATTTTTATTAGCAATAAATTACACAGAGGAAGGCTGTGAAAACAGTTGTGATAGAAATATTGTTACTAATTATAATAATAAAAATACATTGCTAGTTCTTCCCTTAAAGAATAAGATACAAGTCACATAGATATTAACGGGGAATAATATTCTCTTGCAGCATTTCTTCCTGCTCTTAATTTTCTTCAGAGACAATGAATACTCAGAAAAAATTTTTCTTCAAATAAAAGATTATTTGGAAGAGTACTTAAAACAGTTCTATTTTTAAAAGTTAGGATTATACACTTCCTTGCTTTTTGTCATCTGTCATATACCAATAATAGTGTGTGATATTTGATAAAAACAACAACAGCAGATGGAAATATCAACTTCACTACAGCACATCTTTGAGGATGTGGCAATCAATAAAGGGCAGGACTCCCTTCTTAATTCCACAAGAAGCTACCATGAGATTGAACTCCTTTCCAGTGTGTGTCAAAGTAATTATTTTTGACACTTAAGGTACCTGTGATGATCTAACACTTAAAGTCAACCTGCAGATCATACCAACAGCTTAGGATTTTGTCCTTTTTTAACACAGATTTACTGATATTTGTTAAAGAGATCAAAAGTAAATGGCAAAACTTTTTGCCATGAAAACTACAGTTGTCTAAAAGAATGTTAATAATTTCCAGTATACAAGTAGAAATTGAGGAATATTTTTTGTAATACAGCTTTCACAGCCAGAGGACAATCTAAAAATTTTTCAGTTACAGTAATGTCACACAAATATTTGGAATAACATAAATCTGTATGATACAGAGAATGTCTTTGAGATATATATATTCAAAAAAAGGTGTGTAAAGTTATTTCATTTTTACTTAGATTCACACCATTAGCATAAAATTTTTTATGACATTAAATGAAATGACAAAAATAATGTAAAGATTCAGTGTTCCTAGAGAATGCATGTTTCTCATATTAAAGAGTTTTTAATAGAAGGCTAAGAAATAACTATGGTAGTCATTGAGGCAACTTCATTTTAAGTTGCTGAAAAGATTAGTGTTTATTGGATTGAAACTGTCAACTAGAATATTTTTCTTCTTGAGTTCAAAAATGAAGAAATTAAGATATACTCTTGAAATAGTAAGTAACAGTTTTAATAAGTTTCTGGAAAAGCTAAGATTTTTTCATACTTTTGGTTCCTTGGTGCTTCTCACTTACACTGTAGAAGTGTACTATTGGTCCGGCATTATCTGCTGGGAACTTTAAATACTAGTTTTATAGAGTATACATTGCATGCTGGTTACATACCTCTTCTGTCAGCCCCAAAGAACAATTCAAATAAAGCCTCCCAACTTTTCACTTCTTATTTGCATGTAAAAAGCACCATCCTTTCTCAGTTTTTTCAAAGTGCAAATCTCTGTTTCACATTTAACATTTTGACACCCATATCTACTGCTGGTGTGAGCAAGTTCATGCACTCTTTCTCTTCCAGTCTGTGCAACAGGGTTGTTAACAGTAACAAGGCAGAAAGGATGGTGCTGTTTCCAGATCAGAAGGAACAACTGACCATGTTTCATCCCATGAAATTCTACAGTCATGGCAAGTCCTACAAAAGTATGTTAAAAATTGATAAAGATGTCCAGTTAAAAATATATTATAAATTATTAAATACATATATAGTAAGGATAACAATCTCAGCTCTTGCATTCCTATTTGGCTGGAAAAAAACTCATGAGGATAAAGGAGATGGAATCTCCAAAGTCTCAATACACATTGTTAGAGGTACACAGTACCAGTGGTCGATTTGGGAAAGCAAAGGAAAGAAAGTTGTTACTAAAAAGGAAAATTTTCAGATTCCAGTCTTTGGTGTTGCATGAAAATAGATAATATTGCCCTTTTTATGAATCCATAATCATGCATTTAGAACCTGATGAGAGCTTTGTGTACACCTTCTTGTTCTCTCTATTATTTTTATTCCATGCCTACTTTATCAGCTGAATTTTAGCTATTTCTATGCATCTGTTCCTATTCCAACTGTAACAGTTCTGTTGCTTTTCTATTGTATGACAGGCATTCTTGGTAGTCATGGTACATCCTATACAAACTCAGTTTCAGTTAAACTTCCTTCAGTATTCATGACTAGCATTGAATAAATAAATCTGAATAACATAAATATTTCCACTATTAATTAAAATGTATTAATTCCTCAATAACATTTCCTTTTTTTCACAGTTTTCTTCTACTGTTCTTTTTCTGTGCTAACAAGGCACACAGATTTTTTCTGCCCTTCTTTCACTTTCTACCATTAATTTTCTTCAAGCAAAAGACTTGTTAATTCACATTATATATTATTAGATATTCTATTGGAGTTGCTTCTTAGGGTTATCCAAATACTTATGCAGAGTAGTCCAACATGACCCACTTGATAATGTTCCCTTTGGTCTCACTTTGAATGGTCTGAAAATTTAACTAACATGCTAATGCTTGTTAGTTACGCTACTTTATCCCAAGTCAAATCTTTAAAGAATTTCAGCGGTAACTGTGACATCCTAGTTGTTGCATACAGTTCTTTTCTTCTTCAAATCCCTGTTCTATTCACCTATTTTCCATCATAACTACTTATTTCCTGTGTAACACCAGATAAATTTCTTTGTTGAAATGCTGCTAAAATCAATGTTGTCTTTCTTTTATCTAGAAAACCATCTCTCTTTTATTAGTTAGACCCTTAGGTCTAAGAAGACATTTAAGAAAATGAAGATTGCTTGTGTTCCTGATTGAAGGGTAGTAAGTACTGTATCTTATTACTCTGGGAAATTTGAAGGTAACAAGCAGGTGACTTTTGTGGTTGGAGAAGATGTTCCATTAAGCCCTCATGGATGAAACAGTACCACAACTTCAAAATGTAACAATGCAACATGATTATACAAGAGAACCCTATCAAATGGACTAAGTTGAAAATTTAGAAAAAGTACTTCAGATACTTATTTTTCCAAATTTCTAATAAATTCAGCAGGATTTATGTCTTCAATAATTAAATATTTTTCAGATTAAATTATGATGCACATATTGACACAATCTTTTCCAGGTTTTAGGAAAGATTTTGATATAACATTTTCTGTTTCAATATAAAAATGTATTTCAGTGAAATAGCATTCATTTCTGTGTGCCTTGTTTTGCCAAAATCAGATAATATTGTCTTCAATTTTTTTGAGCAGAAAAACACTTGATAAATTAAATATTTTTCAGATTAAATTATGATGCACATATTGACACAATCTTTTCCAGGTTTTAGGAAAGATTTTGATATAACATTTTCTGTTTCAATATAAAAATGTATTTCAGTGAAATAGCATTCATTTCTGTGTGCCTTGTTTTGCCAAAATCAGATAATATTGTCTTCAATTTTTTTGAGCAGAAAAACACTTGATAAATTACTTGCATGGTCTACACTAGTGACCTTCAAAAACACTTCAATACATTGGGAACTAATACAAATCAATCATCTCACTTAAAGCCTAAGAGATCAGAATATAAAAGTTTTTTGTTTTTTTTTTTTAAATTTATTTCCATCATAAGCTGATAGAAAAATACCATAGAGAAATGGAAGATCATAAATGGAATAGTTTCCCAGATTTAAATGCAAAGGAAGGGACTGTATTTTTTCAAGTGGCTTAAGAAGCTCACATTTGAGATATTTAGCATACATCATCCATTTTATGCAAAGTGCCCAAAGCAGTGTGATAGGTACACACATAGAATAGTTTATGACACTCTCACTTCAAAGAAAGTCTGATGCATTGTATTTATTTACTTTTTTAATTCAGTGCAGAAAGAAAGGAAACAAAACGAATAAACAGGAAAAACCTCCTCAGAACTTCCATCCTTAAATAGTTTCTCCATTTTTGAATGTTAAATTCAACATCTTGTTTCTCATTGAAACATCCATTTACAATAGCCTTAGAATGTATTTTTCAAAAATTAAATCCATAACCTTTTTCCTACTTCAAGGGAAAAAGCTCAAATGAGGAATGCAGCATATGGCAATTGTGTGGAACAGCAGTGTAGTAAGAATAGCATCAGAGAGTTGAAAGGTTTGGCCCTTACATATGTTTTCAAGTTTCAGTTCATGGCATATGGGATATTTTTTAAAAATGGTTTTTCAGATTAAGAAAAAAAAGTAAAAATCAATAGCATATTTCTATTTGTTTCAGCTTTTCAGTTTTCAGTGATGTTCATTCTACCCTTCTGGGACACAGGTGACACCTCTATTCATTTAAAAGCATTTGAGATAAGTCATGAAAATTAAATTGAGTATCTATTAGCAGGGAAGCATCAAATATATGGACAGCTGTGCAAAAGAAAGATACCTAGAATATATACAAATACTCATATGAGGCTCTTCATGATTTTAGACCAATATTTGCAGGATTATTGGTCTAGATGTTGTTTCTGCTAGTTTGTTCCATGCCTCATGCACTATTGAAACTAGGTCCTTTTAGAGTAACATGATTATTAAAGTAACTTCGTCCATTTACTCTATTCTGGAACATTTCAATACCACTGTGACTTAATAAAAGAAAGCAATGATAATTAAGCTTCACTGGTTTTCAAGTGATTTGACAAAACAAAACAAACTCCTAATGTCATGGATGAGAAGTAGACCATCTGAGTATATGATATACTGAATTAAAAAAAAAAATAAATGAATCCAATAAAGCCTATTTAATCCAGTTACTCTGCAAATAGGACACAACTGCAATATGACTAACTCACAAAATTAGTTAAGACTTTTAAAGCCTGCAGTTTTAATTAATTTGAGATCAATTACAAAAATAAATCTGCATATTGTCATAATGACGGGATTATGGGTACTCTGTCAGACCTCCTGCTGCTGCTACAAAAAGGTACACAATCTCCTATAAGTCTTGTAACATAGCTGTTTGTGGGCTAAACAAAGCTTGTTTGTTTTTTATTATATTCCATTACTCTTGCAGTTAGTGGAACGAGTCTGACAATTCCAGAAATAAATTCATTCTACTTATCTCAAGCCTGTATGTTAGGTGTGATAAGCAAAACCTAATATAAAGGATTTCTGAGTTTTTGCAACTGTATAATCAAAACTGAGTTATGTTCAACTGGAAGGAATGGAGTGGGCAACATTCAGTGTGTTCTTGAACTATGCAATAGCATAGTCTATGATGAAACTCAATAGCCATAATATGACTTTTTTTGCCTCTGTAATTTTTATCCAAACTTTTCTTGATTTTTAAAAATATCCTCATTCTGTTTCATTCTATCCCACAACTGCAACTGTTTCACATCCTTTCTTCCTTGCTGTTCAGTAGCTATAAAGTATGAGGAAAAGAATATTCCAGAAATTTGTCTTACTCCATTGCTCCCAAGATTCCCAATGGATTCTTTACTGACTGCCCCTTATTATGTTCTGTTTTCTATAGTGGGATGCATTTTCTCTGCTTAAATATCAAAATCATAGAAGCCAGAATCTGAGACAGAGTCCTTAGGTTTCCTGTAGTTACTTGAGAAAAATGGCACTTACAGAGCACAATTTATGCTGTTTGAACATAAATGTGAAAAACAAGTAAGACAAACAATATCCAAAAATTAAATATTTCTTCCATTGATCATAAGGCAAGTTTAGGATGATAGGCTCAGTTGTAGCTGTCTAAATAAAAATATTTGATGTTAGGTGCGATGAAATCCTCCCCCATCTCTAAATTATTTCAGTCCATACCATAATTTTTTTTGGCCACATAGCTAAAAGCAAGTACTTTAAATGTACTAAGCAACAAGTAACACATAATATCACATTACTATAAAATGAGTCTTAATAAGTGCTGTATTAGAACTTGAGCCATAAAATAGAAAACTTAGAATACGAACACAATTAGAATACAGATTTAAGGTAGTCTGATTGCTTCGATGAGAACAAAATTTATGTTGACTTCCTGGGTGAACGTAGTTGCCTTCAGACAAAGAAGGTTTCATGGGCTGATGCTTGGATGAAGCAAGGTGCAAAACGTGTATACAATAAATCTTATCACTCAGTCCATGGCTGCACTACACAGATAACTGGAATTGACATATACAACACATAAAAGTCAGATAAGTCAAATTCAATTGTTCTGGATCTTTTTATATCATTCACATTGAAATTTAAGGTCTATATCCTTAAGCATTTGATATTGATACTTGATAAATATTAAAAATAATATTGAATATATCCAAAAATGCTTCAAATAAATTTATGAGCCATGAGATATAGGAGGGTGTGCACAATTGTGACTACTTTTATTTTAAAAGACACCCTGAATTTCAGTATGGTAAAAGGTATTTACTACTGTGTTTCACAGTTACTCATCCCTCTAAGAAAGGTGTGTTAATTGTGTATTACCCTACTCACTTGCCATTTAATGCTGCTACTCCAACAGTGCTTCTGGCAATTGACATACTTGCCACAAATGTCCACTGCTGACTTTGAGGGTCCCACCTCTCAACTGTATTCAAATAACTCCAACCATCATGTCCTCCCACTGCATAAATAGGCCCTTCAAGCACTGTAACTCCTAAAATGAAGGAGAGAGTGAGAGAAGATTAAAGTATGCTTTCTATATCAGTAGCAAAATATAAAAAAGTTTTACAAAACACAGCTACAAATGAACTTATATATTCAAAGTGAAAATGGAAGCACCATTTTGAGATTTGATTAATTAAGGATTAGCAAACAGCAATAAAATTAATGCCACTCCACATGGCTCTATGAAAAACAGGTCTTGTCAAACAAACTTAATTTCATTCCTTGAGAAGAGTGTTTGCTTGAAAGAATAACCTGTCAATGATGAGATAGTCTTAGTTCTGTATATTGTTTGACTTAGCATCTCAGAACATTCTGCACATGAATTAGCTCTTTAGAATAGCAGTGAAGCACATGATAAATAGAGTATGAACTGGATACCTGATCAAGATCTCAAATTATTGTCAGCCTAAGGGAATTTTCTTTGAATGGAATTGCTTCTACGGGGGTTCCACGGGGAAGGGAAAAAAAAATCTGATTTTTTCAGCATTTTTGTAATTTATGTAGAAGAAAACACACAATTTTTCACTAGCAGGAAGCTTGATTGACTGGTACAGAATCAAAAAACATATTCAAAATCTCAAGGAAATAACTTAGAGTGAGAAATTTAAGCTGTTTCATCAATTTACCCCATAAGAAAAGAAATAAACAGATACCTTCACAGGAAAATAGTTTTGGATACATAAGGATACTTTTATCTACTGACGAAAACAAACAAAACGTAAAGTATGAAAGCTGAGGTAGGAAAAATTTAAGTAAGAAACAATATTTTAACTATGAGGGGTTTTAATCACATAGTCAAAGGAACTGATGAACTCCCTATCTCACAGTATCTTCTGTTAAGCTTAGAAGGCTCTGGAAGATGGGTTACAGCTAAGCATCATTGTTATGAGACAGTGAGCTCAGTAATTCCATTCTACCAATCCATGACCCCAAAGAAGCATCATTCTGAAAAATCTCAGGCTAAATCCAATCCTATTCCTAAATCATTCCTAAATCCTTTTGCCCCCACTCCATTTCACACAATCTGAACTCATTAAAAAGTCAGAAAACAGTAGAACATTAAAGTTTTGGAAAATGGGTTTGTTTTTGTCTTGCAAAAAAGTCTATCTTTCACTTAAAACAATGCAAAGTTTCTGCTTTCTGTGTAGAGCTATTTTGTTGTATGCCGTTTGTTAAAAGGTTGCTTGACTTTAAAAGTTTAGATATCAATGAGTTTGAAGACTCTTCATTTCAGTGTTCACAGAAAGTGTTCCTGTACTTTGGGTGTTGGTTTTGGTTTGTTGGGGGTTTTTAACTTATAAAGGAAAATAATTAAAAAACCCTACTAACCCTCACAGAAATTCTCCTCCACATGAAGTCTGACTCTCATCTTTTTCTGTAGAACATTCCGTGAACTCATTATCCAATTTTTTTTCATTGTCTTGCTTATAAATGCTTTTCATTTGATCACATGTTCCAGTTATAATTTTTCAGGAATATTAAAGTGGATACATGGTGAGGCTGATTCGCCTGTAACTGCAAACCCTTCTTGCCCTTTCTGAAGACACAAGATGCATTTCTTTTCTTCCAGTCCTCAGGAACCTGAACACCATGACCTTTCAAACGTAGTTAACACTGGCCTCAGCCAAATCCCTCAGGACTCATAGGTGCATGTTTTCAGGTTCCATGGACTTGTACATGTCCAGCTTCCTTAAATGTTCCTTAATTTGTACTCCCCCAGTGAGGGTAAGTCTTCTATGTTCCAGATTCCCTGCTTTGGTTCTGGGGACCTAGGGCTCTCCAAGCCAGTCTTAAAGAATGAGACAAAGAAGACATTGAGTACCTCATCTTTTTCATTGTCATCAGGTCCCCATTTTCCCTGAGGAAAGCCTTTCTGCTGCCCTGTAAGTCACTTATCAGATTTAACTCAAAATGAGCTTTGACTTTCCTAACCTGAACCCATCAGCACCTCTGTATTTCTGCTGGGTCACCTGTGCATTGTCCACCTTTTACATGCTTCCTATTTTAGTTTGATTATAATCAGGAGCTCTCAATCCACACATGCAGGCCTCCTACTTTCTTGCTTGATGCCCTGCACATCAAGATGGATGAAAGCAAATGATTCCTGAAAAACCTATCAGCTCTCCTGGGCCCCTCTTTTCTCCAGGGCCATATTCCCTGGAACAACCATATATACTGCCCTCAGTACTTTCTGGTGCCCCTTTGTGGAAGCTGCTGCACAAACTGCTGCATCTGTTAGCTGCCTCTATTACCTGTGTTTAGACCCACCTATCTATGAAGACACACAATTTAATTCTTATGTTTTCTAAGAAGCCAATTTGGAAAAGTTCTAAGCAATGCAGAACTATTTTCTTTCACCATTACGCAGTGTTAGCATCCTATGTTTCAAAATAGTCTAACAAGTAGTAATGACAAGATAATCATCTTCCCAAGGAAACAAATAAATACACGTTTTACATTACAGCAGACTGGGTCATATATGAAAAATTCAATATTCAAGCACTGAACTCAAGCATTTAAATTCATTCAAACCTTAGATGCCAGAACTATTAGGTGATTTTTATATTGCATATAGGGATTAAGGGGTAGAACCAAAGGTGTTGCTTTCAGCCTCCTCATCACACGAAATGGAGTGCAGTACAACTCATGTCTGTATTAAAATCTGTACTGAAATTACTAAACTGTCCATGATAACTGAAAATGGCAATACCACAATCAAAATCTTAAGGGATGCATTCTACCAAGATCACAAAGAAAAATATTTTCCAGGAAAACTGATGAAACAAGACTATTGTCTTTTCTGAATGTTCCAGGTCACTTGCTTTAATGGAAAAAAGAAAATTAAATTCATTTTAAGTAGTCGTGTTGAAATGTCAGAGTTCCAATCCTATTAGCACACTGTAGAATTCCTCCTCCTTAAAGAGCAAAGGTACTGAACTCTATATAGGTTTTGGTTTTTTTTCTAAATGGTGCAGACTATTTCTGCATGGTCTCCTGAGATCAGATTTTTCATCTTTTTGCAGTCAAGATACTGAACAGTGCATCAGAAGATCAGAGTTCATTTTGACTTAATGAAACAGGTTTTTGTATTCATTATGAGTCTTACAGTAAAGTGACATCAGAGTACATAATTTTGCTGTTTTCTGTCATCTATGTCCACTAGATAATAAACATCCACCTAGATTTACACGAAGATTGTAGATGGTTTTATTAAAATGTATTATCTAGAATGGACCTTTCCTGTTCCTGAATGGGAAAATAACTATTTCCAGCTGACACATGAAGTCTTATTGTCATTAAGCAAACTACACACAAGGATAATACTATTAACTCTTTCAGGTCAGTTTGCTAAGGGAAGAGAAAGGACACAAGACCCTCACAGCTTTTCTTCTTGTACCTCATCTTCAACAATTTGGCAAAACCACTTTAAGGTACAAGAAAAGAAGAAATCCTCCTGGATTTAATGTTTCACATGATACTACTACTCTGTTGGTTTCTGAGAAAAGCAATAATACATTCAGAAAGGGAGCATTTTATTGTGAGAGAATTACATTAGATGTAATAAAGGTTATTATTTATCTGAACAAAGAAACTGGAAATTGGTGGAATCAGATACTACTTTTTTAATTTGTAGAAAATAATAATTCTGACATCGAGAGGCTAATTTGTTCAGCCCATCTTTTGATGAACTGCTTTCAGTTTCATGGCACTGTGAACAGTTTAGCTTTGTTAGTTCTCATACTGTTACTGGAGAGCTGAGAGCAGAAAACCAACCACGAAGATTTCTTTTTAGGAAAGAACCCGTTTTCTTAAGAGGAGATATGTTTTCAGTAATATATTGAGCAGTTAAGTGCAGTAAGTACAGTGCAAAAAGCCCTTAATGTTTCCCTGAAAAGGCTGAAAAGCTTAATAACTCAGTGTTTGCTATTTACTCAGTCATACAGAATTCAGTATCTATTAAACTTTATTTCCTGTAGTAAAGATGCTTAGAGGGGAAATATGTATAGACTTGATTAAAACATGCCCTAGCTAAATTATATCTCAATGTATTGCAGTTCACCAGCACAATCTGAAACTGGCAGATTCCTGAACTAAAAAACAGCAACAACATAAATGCACCTGGAAAATAATTCTCCTCTCTAAGACTTTAGATTTATGAAAGCAAAAGGTTTTATTTTTAAGCTAAATGAGATCTAAAATATTAATATTGTCCACTGTGCAATGTCAGGCATTTTCCTTCTGATTGCCTTCACAAAGCTATGCAGAAAAAAAACATTATGTCTAATTAGGTGCTGAGCTCTGTACCATTCCAATTATTTATACTTGAAGACTGGAATGGGATTTTTAAATTGCTTTTCTGTGATGTTACAAAATAATGGAACACTGCCTATCATATTTTTAACTCTGCATTTTCTTATCAGCCTGAAGGACTTTAAATTGATGGATTTTAAAAATTGTCATTTTTAAAAAAATAAAGAAATAGGGAATATAGTTTGGATACAAAATGGCAAAGAAAATATTATCTGTTCTGCTAGCTTCACTGTAGTCTCTGCATTTTGATATTTGTAGAGACATGAAATGTTAACTGGAAAGGATAAACTAGTATCCAGCAACTAATTTTTTTCATCAGAACATTACCTTTAAGAGGAAGACAAACAGATACTGTATCATGACATTGAAGATGAGAAAACAAATAAGTGCTTTGCTATCCAAGTATTGAACTTGATTAAATAATACCAAGACTTTATTCCACCCTTTTAGGCTCTGCATTTATTTAGTTTTCAGGGGGCAGTACATTTCTAACAGTCTTCTTTTTCACCCATATCCACAGAAGCATACTTATAGACAATTTTGTATTAATTGTAACTAGCAATGCTGCTTTTCCTTCTTTGTTCTTGCCCTCTTAAAGTCTTAAACCACTTTTCTGCCATAGTAGTGATGTCAAAGAAAGCAATAATGGTAAAGTTCAATTTGTTTTAAATCATGCATCAATGAATCAAGCCTTATATTTAGCCCTCACAAGCATAATATTAACTGAGTGTGAAATACAAGTATCATTCATTGGCTGCTGCATACAGGACTGCCATAGGCCGAGCTGGGAATTTAGTGTGTGATTAATTGGAGAATTAGGCCTGACCTACCTTCCTTAGTGAATATTCAGTGACTCATTGCTGAAAATACCTATTCCTATGTTTATTCACAAGCAGGTATTGAGGCTGATTTAAAGAATTACAGAAACATTGCTGGCCTCTTGGGCCAGAAGATATTATACTGACATGTTAATGTAATGCAAATTTATAGAAGTAAAGATCTGCCTTTCAGCTCTTTATTTACATTCAGTTTTGTAGATGAGACAATAGATTCTCAACTCTGCCACACTATTATCCTGAGAACATGACTCAGAAATTATTATAAGAGTTGCCGTTATGATTTGTAACTTTTAAGTGAATTAGGTCATGATCTACTACTTACTAAAGGTGTAAAGTACAATGAAAAAGTACTTAATAATTCAGAAAAAAAAAAGTCCCTGTAATGTTCCCCATGATTAGGAGAAAATCCAAAGGAAAAAAATCTAATATAGATGCAAATCGATATTGCAAAGAAAATACTTTAAATGCTCAAGGCTTATGTCAACAAACAGTGAAACCAGCTAGATTGACATATTTCTTCTGAGATTTCACATTAAAAATAGCAATAATTTAACTACATAGAGGTACATACTATTAGTCAATATTATGAAAGAAAGGTTCTCAAATTAATCTCTTAACAGTGCTTCTGAAAGGGTAAGCAATACAGCTATGTCAGAGCATTGCTGTGCTCTGGTAAGCTAGTCTGTTAAGGAACCATTCAGCTCTGCTGCTTAGGTGGTGATAGGTTTTGTGTGGGTTTTTTTGGGGAGGGTAGTAGTAGGGGTTTCTGTGCACAGAACACACCTCACACACCTCAAGTATAGTACTGCTTTGTGAAGTGCTGATGTACTCAGACTTACCATTGCAGAAAAATATTTCCAACAATATCTTGAATATTTCTGGGACATGAGCCTTTGTTATCCAACACCCACTGACCAAAGAGATATTCTTTATTGTATGGCAACATGCTCAGCATTTAAAACTCAAGGAAGAAGAGTAAAGGGCGGACACATACTTGGAGTTATGATGGAGTTAATCTTCCCAAGTCACTGATCTGTGTGATGGAGCCCTGATTTCCTGGAGATGACTGAACACCTGCCTGTCAATGGGAGGTGGTGAATGAATTCCTTATTTTGCTTTCCTTGCATGTGCAGCTTTTGCTTTACCTATTGAACTACCTTTATTTCAACCCACAGGTTTTCTCATTTTTTGCTCTTCTGATTCTCTCCTCCACCCCACCAGGGGGCAGTGATCCAGAAGCTCTGAAGGGCTAAATATCTGTCTGGGCTTAATCCACAACAATATAGAAGCTGTTTCTTCATGTTGCACAAGTAACAAAGCAAGGGATATTTTTTATTGTATTCATGAAGCACAGATGGAATATACGAATGTGATCTTCATGATGGAAAGTATTGTTTATGGCTGCCAATATATCAAAGTCCAAAGGCATCTCAGATTTTCAGAATATGCTGTAGATTTGCCATGTAGAGGATGCATCAGTCACAGCTCGCTTGATTTGAAGAGAACATTGCAAGTTCTTATCTGCCCTGATGTCCTGGATGGAATCTCAGATTCTCATGCATCTGTCTCTTCACCTCTGTACTTTTTAATCCTCACAGAGTGGTTTATTTTTCATACACACAATATACATAAAATTTGGATTTATTTTGCTGTAAAACTAAAAAAAACCCACAAAACAACAAATTGAAACCCAGAAAAACTTGTTTTTGTTTTTGCCATAATAGAAGATGAATATTAGCCATTTTTGCCTCCACTGTAGCACAGCAATGGTGGAACATAAAAAGAAGAAATTATCATGCAAGTTAGTGGAAAAATAAGAACACAGATCCCCTTTATCTTCTACATTTTAATAGTGTATTTTGCAGTTGCCATGGATGCAAGTGTATCAAGCTTTTATTTATATTCCTAGTCTACTTTAATAGTTTCTATTACACCTGTAATGATTTCTGATAGATTGTAGCTCCATAGACAAACATGTATTTATTGGGGTTTAAGCACTATCTAAAATAACATCATTGCTTAGCTGCCACAGCAAAAGTTTTTAAAATAGAAGATGAAAGTTAAACTCTCACTGACTTGAAAATTATCCTTCAAACTAGGTCTAAAGAACACTATCATTCATCATTAGATTTTCAGTGTTGAACAAGCAATAATCTATGTTTTACAATGCTTCATGAAAAGGTAAAACTCAGACAGCCTGTACAGTTAGTGGCTTGGCTACTGTGCTGTGTATCTGACCTATTCTGCTCATGAATCCTTTAGCCTATATTTTCCATGTCAAAACATTTTTAAAAATATTTTATTAACACTCATTCTTTAAAGGCTTTGTTTCCAAACAAAGTTTATTCAGCATAAAATGAAGTAGAGGTGATCACTTTCCATATTCACCTCATAAACAGCAACTTTAATCAACATAATTTTCACTATAATGGGAACATTATGAAGTTGCAGTATCAATGTTGAAACATTTGGTTTCTCTTTCGCTTGTTTCAATGCATTAAGGTATTATTTTGCTATTATGGATCTATTAAGGTCTCTAATATCTGATACATTTTCTGATACTTGCACTGAAGACTTATGTCAGAAATCTGCTGAAATTCTAGAAATTTCTTGTTAAAAATTTCTTTACTTCATCAAAGGAAAGCAAAGGCATTAAAATATTTGGTTCATGTCAATATTTATATAGAGAACTTATATTATATAGAATAACTTTATTTTATTTTTCCAATTTATTATTTTAGGAAGGAATAATACTACCAGAAATTACTAAACTGGAAAGCAGTTCCATTGATACTACCTACTATGTTCCCTTTAGCCCTTAGATGTTACGTACTTCATTACTGTGTTAGTTTTATTTAAATAGATGTTTTCCTACAAATTTACCATAGTTATTTGTTTTAATTTTGTGTCTTAAACAGTTTCTCAAAAATTTATATTTTTTATATCTCTCAAGTAATATGGATACACATGCATAAATACCCAATAAAACACCTTTGACTTTCTTTATAAAGGTTCTAGTGCAACTGGGATCTAAATTATACGACTGAGCATTAGAGAACATTAGTGTTAGCATCCACAGTTCACTTCCATCATAAAATGGCAGGGATGCA
>NW_008691951.1:83881-122956 GCF_000695815.1 Acanthisitta chloris
AACCTAGAACTGCATTGTTTTCCAGGACTTCAGTGTGTGGTATGACTTTAACCAATTGTAGGTGATTGCATCTGAGTAAAATCCATTTATGGTAACAGAGTAAAGTAATTTGCTCAATCTAATATATGATAGGGTAGCAGGGCAAAAATTAAAGGACAAGCATAAAGAAGCGCCCACAAAAATCATATTCACATTTCAGATGCAGGAAGGTTTTGCACAGCTATGGTTGGCCCACTTACAAAACTATTATCATTTGCCAAAGTATTGTATCATATAAGTTGTATTCCTTTAGAGACAAGTTAAAGTCTGAAAATAAGCTATAAATCTTTTAGTTTAGAATTTTTTTTGAAGCAGAATATTAGTATGAATATAATGTTTCTAATCTAAAATGGAATTCCCAAATCAAATCATCATGAAAGGGATCACATTTGGACAGTCGACTTCCATCTATATACAGAAAAGGCTAAATCAATGCAAACTAGAACCTTAGAGATACAATTTGGGTGCCACAGCTTAAATTACTTTTTATAGGCTGCACTGAGCAACGGAGAACCTTTTCTTTTCTTTTCTTTTCTTTTCTTTTCTTTTCTTTTCTTTTCTTTTCTTTTCTTTTCTTTTCTTTTCTTTTCTTTTCTTTTCTTTTCTTTTC
Source organism: Acanthisitta chloris (assembly GCF_000695815.1). Taxonomy (NCBI): domain Eukaryota; kingdom Metazoa; phylum Chordata; class Aves; order Passeriformes; family Acanthisittidae; genus Acanthisitta; species Acanthisitta chloris. Next base: position 84,531 of record NW_008691951.1, read on the forward strand.
TTTTCTTTTCTTTTCTTTTCTTTTCTTTTCTTTTCTTTTCTTTTCTTTTCTTTTCTTTTCTTTTCTTTTCTTTTCTTTTCTTTTCTTTTCTTTTCTTTTCTTTTCTTTTCTTTTCTTTTCTTTTCTTTTCTTTTCTTTTCTTTCTCTTTTCTTCTCTTTTCTTCTCTTCTCCCTTTCCTTTCCTTTTCCTTTCCTTTCCTTTTCTTTTTTTTTATTTTTTATTTTCTTTTCAATTCAGTAAAAAATTAAAACTAATGGCATAAGTCAGCTTTACTCAGTTATACAGAAATTAAGAATCTGAATTGATACAGAAACAGACTCAAAGGAATGACAGTTTCCTATAGTTCAAATTTGATCATAAAGGCCATTGATTTTCAAATGCTATTTTACACTTCTTGGTTTAGAAGTGATTTTTGCCTCTAACGATGTTGATGAACAGAGAAAATACACCGCACACAGCTTCAGAATCTTGACTGAATGTTTTAATTTTTTCTTTAAAACACAGAAGAAAGCACTCATAAATAATTCCTTCTTAGCCAAATGAGACAGAATATTCTCATCCATCTGAATGTAACCCTATGTAGTGGCAATTGTTTAGGTATGCCCAAAAGAAAATAAAGAGATTTGTTTTGCAAAAGAATTAACAGGTCTTGATTTCCAGGAAGCAATTCACTTCTAAGAAACAAGTCTGAGATTTTTTTTTTAAATAAATGTAGAATTTTTCTATTAGATATATGTAAGGACATATAAAATCAGTCTGTTCCTAGTCTTACATGGCTCTTTATTCAGCCTTAAGTATTAATTTGGACATAACCATGAGTAGTCAAAAATCTTACAGAGAAGTCATTGCATTTAGTCCTGGAACAAAAGAGCTCTCTAGGTATGATGTCCTTGGTAGATTCAGATATTGCATTGGTACGAATGAGAAGACTTGAACTGTGTATAATATTTTTTCTAATATCAAGTTATCAAAATTCAGTATTTCTGTGGGATTAGAAATAATCATCAAAATGAAATGAAAATTTCTAGAGTTTTTTTCAGAATGAATACAAATTACTTTATTTAAAATTCAAGAAGTCTTCAGAATTTGTTTTTGAATAGACATAATTTACTTACTGTTATTAGTTAACTCATGGTGGCTAGCTCTCTATGTTAAGACCAAGCAAAATAAGCTTCCTTTCACAAAAAATCCCTAACCAATCAAAAATAATCTCGTAGGATAGGTAAAACATTCACTTTATTGAACTTATGTAATATTTATTGTCCTTAAAACTCATAAGACATTTAAAGAATGATAACAGTAGCTCTGTAAATCTACAGTTCCATGCCTTTATTGAAAATTTCCACTTTGACTGGTGTCAGTGTTTTGGCTAATCATTTTTGTTACTAGCATTAAATACAAATATACATTCATAAAATATTAATTGTACTTCATAATTTTTATTATATTACTATATTTACTATTTTATACTGTGCAGAAGAGAATAGAAGCATACTTAGAGCTTTTGTATGCCTTAAAAATGTCTTCTATGCAAAGTAAATTGCTAAGAGAAATTAAGCATTCAATAAACATTGAAACCTTCCTATCATTATCACTTTGAGGAATGCAGTGGATTAAGTACGCAGCTGTGTTTCAAAATCAGCTCTCAAACTTCATGCTTGGACATTGTTTACATTATAACCACAAGGAAAGGACTCATGGCTTTTCTACAGGTACACAGATTTGGAAATTCTTCTAATGAAGGTCATCACTTTGTGATGAAGTCAAGGATAGCTCATAATTTACAAGCTGAAAAATTCCACTAGTTCTATATTATGGATCAAATCACTGATTGTGCTTTGAATAGCAATGTCCACTAAAAAAGATGCAATAAATTTAGCCTAACCAGGTAAGTGTGTGTGTATATGTATATATATATCTACATATATTTAAACTGGTATGCATATATATATTTATGTACAATTATTTTGTATGGGTCAAAAAGAGTGTAATCAAGTATTTGATTTTGGCCAAAATACACGGACAGTCTTCCCTTCTCTTCTTCCCTTATCTCTGACTTTACCTATTCTCTTTGTTACATTATTTACCAGCTTTTTGAGTGATTCTTCAGTTTCTCCTCAGTCTTTCCCTCTATTAATATTTCTCATTACTACTTGAAAGGTACAGAGCTATCTGAGGGGTTTTTTTCCTTCTTTCCACCTCCTGAGCCAGATTCTAGAGCAGTAAGCATGAAAGTGGACAATCAAGATGAGTCTAAGTAGGGTGGGTCATTGTCTTTCAGTGAAATACAGAAATGGAACTTTGTGCAAACACATAATGACATTAGATATTTTTGTCAGCAACATCAAAGACATTCTGGGATATTTTAACCTACAACTCCCTAACTTCATATATTTTCTTTCTACTTGTGATTCTTGAACTTAGTATTTTAGATATCCATTCCTACACATAACAGTTTCATGACAATCACATTATAGGCAAGTATTCAGGCTGTTTACCTGCAAGTATACCCCTTAGGTCATTTAAAATGCATTTACATTACATTTTAGCTGATTCAGAACAATAGGTTGAAGCCATAATGCACTGTGTAAACTGACACTCGGAAACTCTTTAGGTCTTCTACTGCCATTCACTCTGGGTAGAGTGAATTCTATCTACCCGTATCAATAAATCTAAGGTTTCTCATCAATGAACATTTTGCTAGCATTTCTAGCTTTTTCACACAGACAATTCCAACTGATAAAATTATCTCACTGAAGAGGGGAGGAGATAAAATATAAATATGCAACTTGCCTCTAATCTGTACGGGATTTTACTAAGTATTACCATGTCATATTAGCCTTCTTCCCACACTGATCATCTTGGAAATGCATGTTTGAGCATGGATAGTGAGATCAGTATATTTACAAAGTCAAAACCTAAAATAGGAGCTGAGACACTGTTTGCATAGTTCATGAAAAAAACAAGACAATTTAGAAGACCTACTTGAAAAGGCTGTTGCTCTTCCTTAATTATACAGGAAGTCTAATTTTCTCACTGCAGCATTTAAATTGTTTATTTTGGAAAGGCAGGTTAAAATATTTTGTTTGGTTCATTTTGTAATATATATATTTTTTTTTGTGAGTTGTTTTACATTTTCCCCCTCATTGTTCTTTCAGTCATTTCTGCCTTCCCTATGTGGGTTTTGATTTGGTCTTTCTGTTTCTCAAGTTTTCACCTTCCCCATATTTCATTTGTGCCTTTCACTGCCTTTCTGGCATCTTATTACTTTTTCATATTCCATTCTGTTTTATGGACTACTTGACAGGGATATTAGAATTACTATTACTGTAAATAATAGTTTAGGATCCCACAGTCTGCCCTTTCTTGTTTGTACTTTAGCACCACTTATTCCAAACAGTACCATTACAAGAGCTTACACTCATCTTCCACTGACAGCATTGCACCTGCCTAAGATATGACTTCCTACACTATGTACTTTCACTACAAGACCTGTCAGTTCTTCTTTCCTCTTTACATATATCACCTTCTATACACATAATTCTATTGAAGATTATATGAAGACAGGAAAAGTGAATTGTGTTACCTCGTTGTGACTTTAGTTACAAGGGGGTACATCTGAAAAACTTTTGCTATGTCAACAAAAAGACATCTGTGTAAAGGATGGGTGCCTATTTCGGATCTTGTATGCAAAACCCAATTCGAACTGTTTTATCATTATCCATGGGTATAATCATTATATCATTATATATGGGTATAACATAATGCATATTTTAAAAATAAAAACAAACCCAAAAATTATTCTTTCAGATTAATTTCTCATTACAAAGGGCATTTACTACAACAATAACTTTACGTGATACTTGGAAAAAAATTGAAATAAAAAAAGCAATTAAACTCTATTAAGTAAGCTTCTCAGGAAATAATATATCATGATTCTTACACATAATATATAATAGAAGTTTGTTGGTTTTTTTTTTTCAAGGAAGCAATATAACTGTCTTTTGCTTAATTTAAAAAACAGTAGAGAACAGGAATACAATGTGACTTGATTAATGATGACAGTGGTATGGATAATGCTATTATAAAACCAAACCAAAACCCAGCTTATTTTAACACAGAATATGGAAAAACATACTCTCAGTCATGATGAAACTACTGCTGCAAATACTTTTTAAAGCATGTCAGTCCATCACTGACACAGTCTTGATAACCTTTATTTCCTATCATAATGGATAGATGAAAACACATAATTCTTTGATTAAAAGCAATACCTTGATTGTTTGATAAATAAAATGCTATGATAGCTTAGAAGTACTGAGTTTTCCAGTATAAATTGCATAACTGAAAAATGCGATATCTTTTAAAAATAATTTTTTTCTTACCTAAGCCATGTCTATGTGTTGACATAGGTGGTAACACAGTCCAGGCCTTGGTCTTTGGATTGTAACATTCAACAGTGTTTAATGTCTTTAAACCATCTCGGCCTCCAATGACAAACAGCTTGTCATCTATGACAGCAACACCAAACTGAAGCCTCCTGCCATTCATTACTCCAGCCTGAATCCATATATTTGTTCGGAGATCATACTTTTCAATAGTTGTAGCACCTGATGAGACATAATAATAGGATATACATACAAAATGTATAATAAAAATGTCAATGTCTCTCTTTTAATTCTTTTTTCCCCCCTACAAGTGTCAAAACTTTGATACTATTTCTGATTACACACAACATCTTGAAAAATATACTTGCTTCTTTAGATAAAGTAGTTCCTGGAATATAGATATGCATGTGTGTGCAATATATTACTTTTTTTTTACCTCTTCAAGGAGCATGAAAAAAAGAAAACCTAAATGGCCTCTATAGAATCAAAGTATTGCAAGTTTGAATAACACTATGCCCTAACTCTATGATTTTTCACAGTTCAGTGACAAAACTATATAAAATGACTAATCTTGTTACATTTGATTTCAATCTTCCATACAATGTATATTCTCATCAAAGATTAGAAATTGTATTTTAATTATTGAATTTAATTGTTCTTATTTTAGACACTTGTGTAGGGTTTTTTCTCAGACATGCTTCTGATGGAAGTGCAGAATCTTGTACTTACAATCTTGAGAAAAATATTTAAAGAACGTTTTCATATATAGTCAAAACATGGATTACCTTCACAGATTAATTCAGAAACTATAGAGAGCACACGCAAAATAACTTACCAGTTAATCATGCAAATGTCAGTAAGAAGTCTCCACTGCTAAAACTAACTTGTATGTAATATGCAAAGATGCAATTAAAAGATGAAGATCATATTAACAAAAAAAAGAGAGACAAAGGAAGCATAATTAACTTGACTCCAGAAAGTGAGAGAGTAATATATTCTATTAATTGCAATGAGTTTAGAAAAAATGTAAAGCACAACTACAAATATCTAAATTATAGATGAATTTAAATCAATCCTTAACAGAGTGACTTGACATTTCATCTGAAACGTGACCAGTATCACATTTTAACATAAACATAATTGTGCTTCACTTCCAAAGTTTAAATATCCTACATAAAAAGCAATCAACACAAGCATTAAGCTTTAACAACTATTTGGATCCTAATAAAAGGTTAGAATTCCAAGGGAAGAAATTTTTTTAGGATGCATTTGTACTTTGGAACAAATAAAAGCAATGAACTGAGTGTAAAGAACCACCATGAAAGCAATAGTTTTGTTAATTGAACTAAAAATGACATAATTTAAACTCAGTTTGTATCTAGGTGTATCAGAGCAGCAATAATGTAGAATACAACTCAATCTTTGAATCTCCAGCCAGTTTTATGAAGCCACAAGATATATGAATCAAATTTTGCATTTGATTCAGAGATACATATTTATTTATCTTCTTGACTGTAGTTTATATCTAAGAAATGTGTAAATGCATTAATTTTTAGGTTTTAAAGAACAACAAAAATATATTTGAACATAAACCCTGTCTTGCCCTCATGCTGTTCTGTTTTAAACTATTTTGATTGCAATGGCTCTGCAGAAGTAATGTTTAAACTGGAAAAAACTTTCAAAACAAAGTTGGTGGAACCACCAAAAAGTATCAAAACCAGATATTTTAGGATATCTTTATTTGCATATTATTGAGACAGTTCTTCATTCCTATACAAACAAACAAGTACTGGGATAGCTTAGATTATAAAAGGCAATAAACTTCTACCTTTCCTAGGAAGAAAACTGGCTATTTCTGACAAAGTAACAGATTTTTTTTTTTTTTAGCTCAACTGTTTTGATCTTGAAAGTAAAAGGATTTTCTGCACCTAGGAGAGGAGGCAAAATCTTGATTAAGTCCAACAGCATTTTACTAGACAAATTAGTTTAGTTATTTAAGACCAGGTCCTCTGGGTATACAAAATGAATAACATATTGGAATATTGACTTTTCATCTGTCATATATTTTATGATTTGAATATATTTGCATGTCATACTTTCCGAAGGAAAGTATTATTATATTGCCAAATGTCAACATCGCAAATATGCTAAGAACTAATTAATTTGGTCTGAAACAGAATGAAAGCATAAGTTTTAGAGTACCCAGAGATGCATCAAACACAGCACAGCCAACTGGTTAAAAGAAGTGATTATCCTGGTGTATTCAGCATTGGTGTACTCCAGTGCTCAGGCATTGGAATAGGTTGTCTAGGGAATTGGTGGAGTCACCATCCCTAGAAGTGTTTAAGAGGTATCTGGATCTGGTGCTGAAAAGTATTGTTTAGGGTTTAGAGGTTATAGTGGAGTGCTAGGTTAATGGTTGGACTTGATGATCTTAAAAGTCTCTTCCAACTTTGATGCTTCTATGATTCTATGATTCTACTATGCACAGTTCTGGGTGACTCAATTTTAGGATGTGGAGGTCCTTGAATACATCCAGAGGAGGGCAGAAAAGCCAGTGAAAGGGCTGGATGGAATGTGCTGTGAAGAGTGGCTAGGGACTTTGGAGTTTGTCTAATTTGGAGAAAAGGGGGCTGAGAAGTTACTTCATTGTTCTCTACAGTTTCCTGAGGTGGCGAAGCGGACAGAGAGGTGCAAAGCTTCTCTCCCCTGTATTCAGTGTTAGAATGCATGGAAATGGACCAGAGCTGCACCAAGGAAGGTTTAGACTGGATGTTAGGAAGAATTTATTTACCTGGCTGTCCAGGACCACTCTGCAGAACCTTCCTATCCTCCAGCAGATCAACACTTCTGTCCAACTTGATGCTGTCTGCAAACTGCCTGAGAGTGCACTCAATCCAGATCATTGATATTAAATAGAACTGTCACCACCACCACTTGTGAATAGCTGCCAACAGGATTTAAACCCATCCACCATCCCTCTTTAGCCTTGGCCATCCTGACAGAGTTTACCCAGCAAAGAGGCCTGCAAAGAGTCTCTTTTACCAGCAAAGAGACCCAGCAAAGAGTCTGTTACCAAGATCCAGGCTATGAGCAGCCAGTTTATCCAGGAGAACACTGTGGGAAATATCAAAGGCTGTACTAAATTTCAGGCAGACAACATGTACAGCCTTTCTCTCATCCATTAAGCAGATCACCTTGTCATAGAAGATAGGTTAGTCAAGCAGGAGCTGCCTTTGAATGTAGAATATAGTGTCTATCTGTAAGTCTCTTTATTATTTAAATAATAAAATATCAGGGAATATAAGAGTTCCTAAAAAAGAATGTCAAAAAGCAATTCCTGATTATGATTTTTTTCTTCCAAAATTGATAGTGGGTGTATGTATCTAGTTCCTGTGTTACTGGAGTGACTAGAGCTATTGAGACAAGATGAATAGAATTAAAGGAGTGATTCACCAATCCAACTGACCATCACAATGTAGCAGAAAACTATAACAAAAGCTCACAGCACAAGCCTCCAGGAAAGTATAGTAGTCATAAATACATCCTTAAACATACAGTAAAATGCCAAGTCATAGTCCTTGTCATCATGGATGAAAGTCTAACTCATTTTCATAAAAATCTTTGGATAATAATAAACTGATAGGTGTTTATAAAAGGCTGGTTTTTCACTTAGTGTAGTGGGTCAGGAATGACGATTGCAAGTGTACTTACGTGAGTAAAACCAATGTGAGAAGTTCTGATAAAAGTATGATAGGTATTGCATCATTTTACTGTAAGGAACATTTTTCTGTATATATTCTGAATAAAGGACACCCACTGACTTTAGATAGTCATCGGTAGTAGAGGTATTATGCAATCATGCAGGTCAAAGTGATTTTGATGTGCATCTATCTTTACAGAAAGCAATCAGAAAGTAATTAAGAGTAAATTATGAGTCACATCAAATTCAAATTTTGTATGTACTTCAATTTTTTTATTGACATTCGATGTCTCTTTGTCAGTAGAAAGGTGATGTAATTTTAGCCCTTTTTTTTTTTTTTTAGAGGAAACACGTCCTTTTCTAGGTTGTCATGTAAACTACCATATTTGTGCTCTACAAGCCAATATAACATTTGCATGACTGGAAAAAGAAGAAATAAGCAAGTTCCTCATTAAACTAACTTGATATCAGAAAAAAAAGAAAACCAACAAACAAAAACCAAACAACAACAACAAAACAAAACACAACAAAACAAAAAAACTCTGCAAGAAATTGGAAACATTACTGAAACAGAGACCATAAATGGTTTGACTTGTTTATACTGTCTATAATTGTCTAACTAACTTTATAGTTTTCTCTGTAGACCATTCACAATAACATGCATAAGATATATGTGATCTCATAGGAGTTTTTCCATAGTACAGCTAAATAACATAGGGACACATAACAGTGATAGTTCTGTTGGAGGCCCCATGATGGCAGATTAAGCCTCTGTTCCACAGGTTCAGGAAACTATGATTTTCTCAAATGCCATGAAAAGCCTGTCAGAAGTATAGGAAAAAAAAAAGAGCAGAAAGGAGAAGAAACTATAATAAATAAATCCAATTCTAGGTGTAAGAGAAAAGTGATGCCCTAAACTGTGTTGAAGCTGGAAACCAAAATGATCAATGAAGAGACTATTGTTGAATTTACTGCAATGTTAATGTGATTTTCCTGTATTAACAACAATGTGTTGATTTATTACTTTTGATTTAGGTAAATAAAACAAATGAATAGTTGATTCAAATAGGCTGTAGATTTCTGGACTAAAAAATTCTAAATTATTAATCATGCGGTGGCACGCAAAAAAATATTCACAAATATGTTCTATTGTGCTAGGTACTGCAAAAATCAATGTAAAAATCAACTCTATATATTATAGACTGAAAACCAGACATAGGCAGAAGAAGAGAAAAAGGCATATGAAAATAAATAATGTGACAGCATTAAATAGTGTTTCAATCTATGGCCATATGTTTATTCATTATATTTAACTAGGTGGAGGTAAATTCATTGGGAAAATATAAAAGGAAAAGGATAAAAGCAAATAGAAAGATGTAAGAGAGATGGTGGGAAGCAGATGATGGTGGAAACAGACAAATACTTTTGCAGAGCAGATATAAAGACACACAGACATACATTAATTTAAACAGTAACAATATAGTGGTGATATTTCACTACAGCCACAGTTTCTTCCTTTGTTCAATATCCTGGCTGTTTTTGTTAACTAGAATGGATTAGGTTCATTCAGTCAGGACCAGGGACAGATACAGCTTTAAACATGAAAATGTAGCTATCTGCAGTCTGAGGTATTTTTATAGGCTCCCAGGGTAGTCCTGGTCAGTGCTGCTAATGGATTCTGCGCAGTTCTCCTGCCTTTACTAGACCAACCATATGATCTGCATCTGTATTGACTATAGTGGGCACCAAGTGTACAGTTTAGGTGTAGACCTAACACTAAAGTGTGCAAACACTAAAACTTAGATGAACCATATTTAAGATATGAGTCGTTATTTTGTTCACTTATTAGAGTGAAAGGGGAAAGGCCACACAGGTTTCAGTAATGTAGGCTACGGCAACTCGAGACAAGGGAATGGACCCCAGAAAATTTTTCTATTTCATTTGTTTTCTATGAGAATTTGCATTAAAAAAATTGATGTTTAAAACATATTTCAATGATAAATACTTTAAAACAAATGTTTTAGGACACAAGAACTATTTTCAGACTTCATCTTTCAGGTATAATTTGTTCCCACATGTAACCTGTTTCAGTAACTGTAGACCAAACACTTTTTTTTTTTTAGAATTCTGATTCATTTTAATTAATGTGAAGGAATAGATTAAGTATTTTCAAAGTGCAAATTATTAGACAACATTTTATGCAGTATCACTGCTTTATGTTCCCTAAAGTAACTAACATAACATTTTCTTTCAGTATTCATTACTCATTATAATTTTATTAGCACTTCTTGCTGATTTTCATTATTGTTTGAAACAGATAAAGTGACAGTAAAAAGTTTCTTTGCCATGTTTCTTAATTTACCAATATTGTACCCTGTTCCCTCTTCCTGTGCTATTCTAGCTCTGCACGTCCATTGAAAAATTAGAAATATACAAAGATGTATCTTCAACAGTTTAGAGAACTAAAATGTTCCAGACTATATATCATATATATGCATTGTAGCACTGTGCCCAGATTAATTCACCAAGGCAGCTAGGGACCAAGGGACTGTTCCCAGTACCTCACAAAGCATTTAGAAGATCCTGTATAAAGAACGTGAACATAAAACTTCTGTCCTGAAAAGCTGTATTCTTAAAAGAGTAACCCTGCCATCTGAGTAGTGACTAAAAGAACTCTTAAATTTTTAAGCAAGTATACAGCTTGCAAAGTGTGAGTCATATTTTAAAATTTACTTGCTAATATTTGACAATTATTTTACTTTCAACTTATTGATTGTTCTACTCCTACTATAAAGGAAATATGGCCTTGAATTTAACATAAATATCACTTAAAATTATCCTCCCCTAAAATTATCACAGCCTATATATAGAGATTTCTCATAAGTTATGCACCCACAGCTGTATCATAATTATTAAATTATGCAAATCCCTACGGTTTGAATAATTACTGCTCCCCAAAGTATGAAACCGTATGTTGTACATGGCTATCTCACCGACTCACCTCTTTTCCCATCTGTTTCTTTACATACTCTGCCCTACATATTTTGGCTTTTACAGCATTCTTTGCAATTGCTCCTGAAACTTGGTGGGTAAGGGAGAAAAAAAAAAAAAAAGGGGGAACTTGGAAGACAATTATTTTGCTTCTGAAGTTCTCTACCTACACTCTCTAAAATAACAGCACTGCTTCACACTATTCATACATTACCTGCAATGTTTTTAGAACAATTTGGAGGGGGAAACAGAAAAATAGAATAAAGGAACATGCAAAGAAATGGTGGAAAGGGTGTAACTGAGAGACAAAAATAAGTGGGATAATATGTAGGAGATTTAGAAACACATGTTTGAGAGGAAAAAGCGCAGTTAGTCCATGAAGAGAGCATGTTTTAATGTAAAGCCTAAATGTTTTAATGTAAAGCCTAAATTGACATAATTTAGAGAGCTAATAAGGAATTTTGTACTCACATAAAGACAGGATGCTGCAGAGACCAAAATAAGACACACATAGGACTGTTCTTAGCCTTATCTTAGCATGTCTTTCCCTTGTCTGTTGCTGAGCAGGAAAGGTTTGAATCCAATCATGTCTATTAAGAAGTGAACTTACAGGACCTATTCTAGAAATATCAATTATCTTTAATTTGTTTTGTTTTGTTTTTATTTCGCAATGTAATATAAGATATTCTAGAGCAGGGAAAACATGATCGGTTTGAAGATCAATTCCTATATGATTGCTTGCATTGCCCTTGTGCCTACATCCAACATTTTCAGCTAGGCGCTAATAACCCAATTAAGAAGCATCTATTCTGCCAAATAGCATGGCCCTTAGCTTGCTCCCTGATCCTGAAGGCTTATATTTCATACATATTTATTCCTTACGAGGTTCTAGTGAGGGCAGTAAAACAAAAATGGAAGAAATATTTGTGTCCAGCATTCATTTCAGGGTCCACTTCTCACTGGAAGACTAGATCAAGAAAGAATGCAGCATGTTTGATTACTTCTATCCTGCAGTAGTGATAACAATTTCATCAGATATTTTAAGGTTAAACGCCCTTAAACTTTTAAAGCACTGATATAAAAACATCCTTCTAGTTGTCCATGACACAGGTCTCATATTATTCCATTAACTCTGAACAAGTGCAAACATAATAACAATTACATTGCAGGACAATGTGTCACTCTTTGCCACCAGACCTGAAAGGACTGCATAGTATTCCCTGGACATACGCAGAAAGAGGGACATAACAGAAAAAGGGACAGAACCCTCTCCTCATTCACTTTCACCTCTTCTAAGGTGAGATCAGTATCTAGAGTTTTTACACCACCATGGTGTGTCACTGTGGAGGAACAGTCACTCAGTCAGACGCTGGTTCCAGCGACAAGCAAAAATTGGTAGCATCACATGCCAGCTCACCAAAAAAAGTCCTCTCTTTTCTGCCATCACTAGTAGGTGGCAGTCAGCAGAGCCAAATCCTAACTGAATCTACTTCCAGACTACAAGCAGTATTGTTAATATTGTCTAGCCCAGTCTATACTGCCTATGATAGGATGTCTTAGTAATGCTAGAAATCCATAGACAACTACATTTTTTCTAATCCCCATGAGCAAATCAATGTAATTCTGATTACATGTTTCAGAAAGCCAGAAGATCCAATTTCCCAAGAATGTGAGGATGGAAGGAAGCATCTGGGAAGTGACTATGCAGTCAGAGAGACAATGCAGATATGGCTTTAATGTGAAGATATGAACAAAATAAATAAAGCAAGAATTCATATACATTTTTCAGTGCAGTGTATGTGTTGATTATGCAGAGATAGACATATTTTCCTATAAAACAAAACAGATGGAATACCACAGTATAAGTAAACCATACATAGACCCAAATTAAAGTACTTCTAACTATATTAAAAATACATGAAATTGCATTTTAAAATGCCTTCTATTATAGTTTCATTCAGTTGTGTGTCACTACTGGGTATTTAGTTGTCTACTGGTAAAAAAGAATATATGACTTATTAGACTCTTTTTAACATACTGGATATGAAACTGAAAAGATTAAATAAAAAAAGCTAAACCAGAATATCAAGGATGTTACAGTCAAAATACTACACATTCAGGCATTTTCTCTATACACACATGCACAAACCCCTATCTTTCAGATGGACACAGCTGTAAAACAGACTTACTTATTTCAGTGTGGAGCACTGAAGACAAAATTAAATGAGAAAGACATAGCGAAGTGAAACAGAAATCATTTAATAGCCATTTGCTTGATGAATAAAAGTGGGTAGTAAATTAAAAACCTATAGCATGACTGTGGCAGCACAAATCACAGAATCACAGCGTAATCAAAGTTGGAAGGGACCCTTGAGTATCATCTAGTTCAAATCCTAGCCCTGCACAGGACATCCCCAATAATCACACCATGTGCCTGGAAGCATTGTCCAAAAGCCTCTTGAACTCTGTCAGGCTTGGTGCTGTGACAGCTTCCCTGGGGAGCCTGTTCCAGTGCCCAACCACACTCTGGGTGAAGAACCATTTTCTAATATCCAGCCTAAACCTTCCCTGACACAAATTCAGATCATTCTGTCCAGCCCCGTCACTAGCTGCCAGAGAGAAGAGGTCAGTACCTGCCCCTCCACTTCCTTTTGTGAAGAAATTGCGTACAGCGATGAGATTTCCCCCCAGTCTCCTCTTCTCCAGGCTGAACACACCAAGTGACCTCAGTCACTCCTCATATGGCTTCCCCTCAAGCCCTTCACCATCTTAAATGCCCTCCTTTGGGTACTCTCTAATAACTTAATATCTTTCTTATATTGTGGTGCCCAAAGTTGCACACAATATTCAAGGTGAGGCTAGACAAGCACAGAGTAGAATGGGACAATCTTGGCTGGCAATGCCTAGCCTGATGCACCCCAGGACACGGTTGTCCCTCCTGGCTGCCTGGGCACACTGTTGACTCATATTCAACTTACCATCAACAAGGACTCCCAGGTCTCTTTCTGTGGCACTACTTTTGAGTGTATCATTCCCCAGTCTGTATGTACAGCCAGGGTTGCCCTGTCCCAGGTGCAGAATCTAGCACTTGCCCTTGTTAAACTTCACATGGTTGGTGAGCCCAGCTCTCTAATTTGTCTAGGTTTCTCTGCCTCCAAGGGAGTCTACAGCTTCTCCCAATTTTGTAACCTCTGAAAATTTATCTAATAGTCCTTCAAGCCCTGTGTTCAAGTCATTTATAATACTGAAGAGCACTGGGCCTGTGATGGAGCCCTGTAGAACCCACTAGTCAACAGCCTGATGTAACTCCATTCACCATAACCCTTTGCACCTGAGCCATGAACCAGTTGCTCACCTATTGCATAGTGTGTTTGTCCAGTTTTATGCTGGACATTTTGCCCAGAAAGATCTTATGAAAGATGGTATTGACAGCTTTACTGAAATCTAAAAAGGTTGCATCAACTAGCTTCCTTTGATCAACTGAGTGGGTTACCCTGTCGTAAAAGGAAATAAGGTTTGGCAAGCAGGACTTTCCCCTCATGAAGTCATGCTGACTGTGTACAATTACTGTGTTATCCTTCAGGTGTTTTTCAATACTTTCCAGGACAATCCCATCAGATCCCATAGATTTGTATGGATCAGAGTCAACTGGGAGTATAATGTTCTCACAGTCATTGCCCTCTAGCTCAGAGCTCTGGGACTCCCTTGGCCTGTCATCAGTGTTGAAGACAGAGATGAAGAAGGCATTCTACAACTCTGCCTTGTCTATGTCCCTGTTTATGAGGTGACTATCCTCATCCTGTAATGGGTCGATGTCATTTCTACACTGCCTTTTGCTCTTAATTTGCTTAAAGAAACTATTTTTATTGTCCCCCACAGTACTGCCCAGCTCCAGCTCCAATTGCACTTTGGCCCCACAGTTTTCTCCCTGCAATGGTGAGTTGCATCTCTGTACTCCTCTCGCATCACCTGACCCTGCTTCCACTAGGTATACACCAACCTTTCATGTCTCACCTCCAAAAGATTCCTAGTCAGCCAAGCTGGCTCTCTGCCTCATCTGCTGGACTTTGGACACTTAGGAATTGATTTCTGATAAGAAGTTCAGGATATTTCTTGATGCTCTGGATACATTTCAGGATTTATTTTTTTTAACTTAAATTCTACTTATGATCCAGCTGGGTATTAAGATGAGATTAGCTCTGTGTATTGTGTGTACTTTCATGGGCATTATAAACCCTGGTTAATCAAGGTCTATGAAACAATCTTTCTACAGAAAAAGAAAACTTTAGAAATTAAAGTACTGTAGATGATCAGGGTAATTTTGCATGAATATCCAACTGCTGCTGACAACTCCTTTGTGTATGCAGCAGGTGTGATTCTACCACTGTGTTTCTAATGAAACAATAAAGTACTTAAACTCACAATTTTACCTTTACCAACAGATCAGTACTCCACTGCACACTATAAATTTCTATTTATTTTTGATTGTTATAATTTGTTAGCTTATGAATTTGTGAATTGCTTTGGTGAAATTTTTCAAGCTCTCTTCTAGCTATCTACTATTACATTTTGTCTTTTTCTAAATTTAGACATATTTTATTTCCTTCCTAATGATTAATATCAAGAATTTTTCAAAAAGATGATTGTCATTCCCATATTTTTTGCACAGTTGATGATTGGAGACCAATCATATAACAAGGTCATTGCATGAAAAAGAAAAAAGTATAGCAATATTGTTTGTAACCCAATATTTTAAATCAAAAGCAGAAATATCTAGAACCTGTCTTTTAAAGGTATTAACAAGCTGTTGTAGACTACATGAAGTAATGAAGAATGTCTGAGACTATGTGTGCAATGTATTAATTTTAGCTAAGTATAAATGCAGGAATTTTCATATATACAAAGTGAAAATTCCTTCAGAAGCAGATGCAAATCCTAAACATCTCTCCCTTGCCCCCAACCCCACCTTTGTACTCATTTCTACCATAAAGGTACCATTGTTTTCCTTATCATCAGAATGATTCAGTATTAAGACCCATGAAGAAGAGTAGGAGTTCTGCATTCATCATCAGAAAATTTCTACACTTTTTTTCCTCTGTAAGACTTTTTGCTGATTTTGCTATTACTAAAGCTGTTGCTGACATGTGCTCTGATCATTTTGTTCAAGATTTAGAGATGCTGCTTGGGAGTAGGTGCAAAACTATGACCTTGATCTAGTGATCTGCAACAATATATTTTCAACTGGAAAGATGGTTACTCAAGTGGAACAAATGTGACCTAAACAGGTTACTGATGCAGATACCAAGGAGAACCTTTTGGTAAAAAGAGAGCTATACTGAAAACGGTAACACAGTATAGCAGTTCACTACCCTTAAGTCAGAGTGCAAGAAATTCCTGTAAAAACACTGAAAATCTATAACATGTACACAAAAAGAATCTTAGATATTTTTGAGTGAAAAAAGAATACTAAAATGTCACAAGGATTTGCCATAAAGTGCTATGAAAAAAAATCAGAAGACCTTTGGGAATATTCAGTTATTCTATGCGATCAGAATTGTCTAAAACCAACACAAGTTTTTTCCACTAATGTTTCTATCTTCATAAGTGTCAGAAATGACAGCTTTTCAACAGTGATTTTAGGCAATGGCTTTACTGCTGGGTGTTTTGTTTTATAATACAGTGTCATGTTTTGTTGCATATTTTTAATCTAGTCTAAAACTTATGAAAGTTCTTTAATTAATGATTTGCATCATGCAGTATGGTAGCCCACCTTTGCTCAGCAACAAAACACATGCCTGTTCTTTAAAAGCTGTTCTGTTCCCATTGAAACTTGCGCAAATAACGTGTTAAGAATAAAAAGAAACATTCGACACATGGACAAAAGCAAATGCTGGGGCAACTGCATCTCTTGCAGGAGGGTTGTGCACCCAGTGGAGCTCCCACCAGTGGGGAGGGGGTGATGGTGACCTACACAAACTTTGAGAGAGGGGGGGCACTGATCTGTGGTTGTGTGTTTATGTCTGTGTGTGTGAGAGAGATTACCTGGCTGTTCTCGTGCTTGAAAATACAGACTTTTGATGCATTTCCTAGAATCTGGCATGGAGGTTTATGAGGTGGCTGCAGGTGCAAGGTAGAGCCAGAGGACTGCACAGCAAGATGCCAACATGTTTCCAGTCCTATCCATACTGGCTTTGAAGGTGGTTCCAGCAGTGAACTGTCTCCAGAACAAGAGTCAGGATTTGTGCTGGAAGAAATTATTTGGTTTACTCTAAAGAAAATGCCACTAGTAACAACCATTAACAAAACTTTGGTGTTCAGGGAACATAAAATGGCTAGGGTATATAAAATAAAAAGGTTTCTGGCAGTATAGAAGTTCTCTAAATCATAGATCTGCCAGTCATGTGTCTTCTCTAGATCGTATACGAGGTGTTTTGTTTTTTTCTATGCACTTTAATCAGTGCCCTGGAAATGTCAGACAATACAGTAAGTATCAGGGAAGTAATGAGGAAGAACAGAAGGGTGTTCTTGGAAGAATAATCCCTCAAATGCACCCATGATACACCCAGCCTCTTGAGCTGTCTGCTTGACCCCATAGGTTGTGCCAACAGGTGTGAATACCAGGGAATTGCAAAGGTAAGAAGCTTCTGGGCTGATGAAATTTACCATGTGTGTGATAACTTTGGCTCTTCCCTTGTATTTGAAGCCATGGAGACTTCAGAATAGATCACTTCAAGATCTTCACTTTATTTCACACCATAACTGAATCAGAAGTTTCAGAAGATAATTACACTGGAAAAAAAATAAAGCCAGAATTTAAGTGATATAAAATAAGTACTGACAAACTACCAGATGGTATTAAAATCTGGATTTATTTTTTCGCTATTCAGAACTGCACTGCTAAATCAAAGTTCTTTAATTGCAAATTGGCCTATGAGACTGAATGTTCTGGAACATATTGAAAATCACAGGACTGAAAAGAAGGAAATAATAATGTTAATACTTATAAGAACTGGCCAAGAAGAGATTTTTAGTGTGATTTATACATTTAATTATCTCATTAGTGATTAGCCAGTGTATTTTGTATTCCTCTGGTGAAGTAATTAACCAAGGTCTACTTTTACTCTGCAATTACACTAACATGTTACAGAATCACAGAACAGCTGAGGATGGAAAGGACCACTGGAGGTCATCTGCCCATAATTTTTTTTCTCATAGATGCACAGGAAAAGACTGTTTCCTTAATTTCGATGTAACTCCAGTCCATAAAGCAATGTACTGCATTATGTTATTGGGGAGGTGTGTAAAGTGATGTCCCACACTGCCACCAGTCATCAGCCTATACTGGTTTCAGAGGTTGTTCCTCTCAAGGTGCAGGACTTCATTCTGCACAGCCTGCCTCTTATTTTGGTATTCTAATTTTCCCAAGAAAACCCACCATGATGACAACCTCATTGCTATGCTGTCTTGATGACTCTGATGAAAGACACTTCTCCATCTTGTTGTTCCTGGATACATATATATTTCATTATTCTTGCCCTGTTGAGTCTTTCAGAAACAGTTGGTAGCTGGTACACAATCTTGGCCTAAAGCTAATGGAATGATACTTGTGTTATTAGTGTATTTTAAAATTAAGGTAAATTATGCTGAAATTGTTTCCCATTGCTACCTAGATAAGTCTGAGAAAACACAGGATTATGCCATCAAACATTTTTATGCTTTTATAAAAAACTTAAATGTGTCCATATTTTGAAAAAAAATTAACTCCAGAAAGTATAAGAAAGAATACTGAAATATATTACATGGAGCTAAGTAAACACAGAATCATAGAATCATTTCAGTTGGAAAAGACCTTTATGAGCCAGTTCAACCATTAAGCCAGCACTGCTGAGTCCACCACTAAACCATGTCCCTATGTGCCACATCTACACATTTTTAAATACCTTCAGGGATAGGGGCTCCAGCAGCTCCCTAGGCAGCCTGTTCCAAAGCTTGACAACCCTTTCAATGAAAAAGTCTTCATAATATCCAATCTAAACCTCCACTGGTGCAATTTGCAGTCATTTCCTCTCATTCTATCTCTTGTTACTATGAAAAGATCCCTGCCTTCCTACAACCTCCTTTCAGGTAGGTGTAGAAATCCTTTTCTGCAGGCTAAACAATCACAGTACCCTCAGCTGTTCCTTCACATTACAACCATCTATTTCAGTAAAATTACTCACTCCTGATATTTGAAAACACTGGAGCTCTGTGGCTGAGACAGAATTGATACTTACATAAAGCAGGCAAGATTTCAGCGAAAAATTGTAGGTATCTAAATAAAAGCAGCAGGCAGATAGCAGCTTGGAATGATGGGCATAATTTCTTTTGGCTTATTGTCCTCCTGAGGTATTTTAAGGTTATGACTACATGATTCTTTAACATAACAAATACCCTTATGGAAAACACAGGTGAAAACAAACTAGCACTAAAAGCAGAAGAAACTCAGAGGATTGTTGACGACAGATGACATGATGTTATCAATAAAAATAATAGGATTGCAGGAGGGAACATCAGTTTCTCACTTCTCAGTTCATCTTCTGTGAACATCTGCTTACACCATGAGTAACAACAGCATGTTTATGTTCCTCCTTGACAGAAGCTGCTCCTGCAGTCAGACCAGGGCTGTGGCTGTCCCTGGTCTGTAGTGCCAACTACTAGAAACAGTGAGGTCTTTAACTTCCAGCCACTAGGGCTGTGTCATGAAAAACAGCTAGCATGGGGGAGGCTAGCATAAATAAGGAGGGCAGAAAGGCCATGACAGTGCTCAGGGGATCCACGAATGTGCCTGTGAACCTGGGGAGTGTGGTGTGTGTGCTTCTGCCTCTGCCAGCCCAAAAGGAGGAGGGGACGTGGCTGCCTGTGCCTGTGTCTTGTGTGAGTCTCAAATGTGAGAGCTGCTGGGAGCAGCACCTTGTCTGTGGCCATCTGTGTGACCAGTCTGTCCATGTCCTCTGTGCATCTGTGTGTGTCTGTGCCTGTCTTTGGGACACACACTTACTTAACTTCACTACTGGTTGAACCTGTCAATGAGAGAACAGCAGAAACATACTTCAGACTGAAAAGAGATCCTAGGCTCCATGCTGGGCTCCAGCAGCTGGGCAGGAGGGTCCTGGGCCAGGGCAGCTGGATCCAGGGGATGTTCTAACTTTCCTTAGCAGTTTGTGAATATTAGAATATTTACTTGCATTCTAATATCACAACAGGAATAAAAAATATATACCAAGTTCTTGATAATAATAATAGAAAATGCTAGCTGCAACATATCATGAATACTACCTATCATTAAATGTAGGAAGTCCCAGCCATGAATTCATTTGCATGCTGGATTAAGGAAAGAGTTGAGTAAAACAGAAAGGGTGAGGCATTTTATGGTGCTACACCCTCAGACTTTTAAGAAAAGACCTCAATAATTCATATCACATATATATATATGATCATATAGATATATACATATCTATGTATAAGTAAAAAGTATGCATATTTATATCAAACTTTTCAAAAGCACACCAGGGAGAAATATTCAGTAATAAACACATTGGACATTTTTATTTTTTAAAAGAAAAATATCTTCTTAAGTAGGTTTTGCTGTTTGTGTGTTATACAAATACAGAACTATAAGCACTCACATTCTGAAAATTAAACTCAGTTACTATACATTGTATATCTTGAATGAAAATGGAACTAAGATGAAGATAGGACGTTTACTCAAGATAGCTATGTGCATCAAATGGATGGATAATGAACACCATCAAATGTTTTATGCATGTGAAGACAAAGTGGTTTGCAGTAATTTCTACAACTTGCAAAATGCCATATAACAATCT
This sequence comes from Acanthisitta chloris, assembly GCF_000695815.1. Taxonomy (NCBI): domain Eukaryota; kingdom Metazoa; phylum Chordata; class Aves; order Passeriformes; family Acanthisittidae; genus Acanthisitta; species Acanthisitta chloris. Next base: position 105,477 of record NW_008691951.1, read on the forward strand.
TGATTGATTCCACTTTTTTTTTGTTTTACAAATTCCTACTAAATTGAAGATTAAGGAGGCAGATAGATTTTCAGTTTAGTCATCTCAGATGTGTATCTCAAAAAAACCAAGTAGAATTACCTAAGAGCAAAAACATATTTCCCTATTTTGGCCTTTCTTTACAGTATTTACAATAGGTTTTTCTGATATATCTCAAAATCAATAAGGTTTAAGTGAAATCTGCCATAAGAAATGCTTTGCTAGAAACAAAAGAAATAGAAAAAAATAAAACTAAACAAAAGCCCAGAAAAAAAAGGCATCTTCAAAGTTCATCAGAATAAAAGTAGCTTTATGCAGCTATGCTAGATTCATTCTTCTGAAATAATGATTTAGATAACTAATAAACCACATTTAATAAACCACATTTGAAAATCAAAAAGGATTGCACATGTTTAAAACTGCATTAAAGAAAATGCAACATGAGCATATAAGGAAGAATGATTGGACATCTCATAATTTCACATTTTAAAAGTGTCAATATTTTAATATATCCGTGGCAATAGCAAAGATCTTTATAAAAATATCTATACAATAATGAAAGGATTCAATCTTGCTTTATATAGACTAAAGATGAACCTCACTTGTTTACTATCAAGGCAATTTTTACAACAGGTTTTACATCTAGTCACAAGATTAATGAAAAACACATATTTAATATAAGTGTTTCGGTAAACTAACTCTTCCCCCTCTTCCCCCTCTTTTCACATTTTTATGGAAGAGTTTCTTGCTCATGAAACTTTGAATTTCTTTTTCCCCTGTATTTACTTAAGGGCTGTGATTCCATAAATAAAGAACTAATCCAGGACTTCGATGAGTTAATCTAGGACTATTCCAAAAGTAATATATATCAGTGGGTTTGGATCATGGTTACCATGACATTTTTGTTTTCTTTTTTTCAGACTTTCCTTGTCACTAGTGAGACAGGTTAGGACACCTCATGAGACATCAATCAGCCTTCTGTCATCAATGTAACACTGCTCAATTACTCATACCAGTCTCCTCTTGCTGCATAAGTATATTTTCCTCACACTTTTTCATAGCACCATTTAACATAGAACACACACATCATGTTCTATCACACAGCCTTTGCTCTGCATTTGGGATTCCAAGATGGCTGCAGGATGTTGTTGGATAACCATTCTTACAAATTGATGCATGTCCACTTCTTGCAATTGTTCATTTATTTCAGTCTATCATACTCCTGTATATGTGCACTTAGCCAGCTTCTGGGTACAATTAGATGATTAAATCCAAATTAGATAAGTCAGTGTGACAATATGATTGGGCAAAGTGAATGGAACATTGTCAGAAGCATATACCCCTAATCTATGAATGCATCTCATTCCATTGATGTGAACATATAGAGAAGATATGTTTCTTATGTGCACTCTTCAAATTAAAGTAATAAATAAGCAAAGGTGTGCGGAAACAGAGATTTAAATGAGGTTTTGTACATTTAGTAAATTAAAATTACAAAATTATCTCACTTTGTTCTTTCAATTCTATCCATTGAGTACTATGCTGCATTAATTTTTCGTGTCAGGCAAAATTCCAGTTGCTGTTAGCTGAAGTTTAATTATCACCATTTTTTTATGGAAAGGAAGATAATTATAGAAGAGATTTCAAAGCAAACTTGGCATGCTAGGCTACTTTTTATGTGATAGGCCATGCAACCTTGAAATACTTTCATAATATTGGCACTTATCCACTGTTTTGCGTGCTAGTTAATAAATTGCTAATTTGTTTAACTCATCTAGCTTTTATATGTAACTGTTTTATATTTTGTAGCAAATACCACGAAGCATTAAAAATACATCATTATGAATTGCAACTATCCATGTCAGCATTTCAGTGAAGAAAGTTGGGGGGGTGGGTGGGATAAATTATTAATTATTGAGGAGAGATAGTACAGTGTCAGCATAACCTACAGCCCAAATATTCAGCCTTGCTTTATGAACTGAGTTACTTTACAAAACATAAACAGCTGCAGTACCTGAGTTACTGGGAATACACATGGCATCAGCTGTAACAAAGGCTCCCACTATGCAGATGCTGCTCTGCCATACCAGGCCCCCAGTCAAAGCAGTTTTTATCTGCTATAAATATATATATAAGACCTGCTAGTTTTCAGTCAGAGCTTGCATCAACAGAGGGCTGAATATCTGTTGCTCTGTGTTCTTTCCTGCTGCTATAGAAATAAACTGCTTCAACCTGACCTGAATCTGCAAAATAGGCTACATGTGATGCTGCAGGGGTGCTATACTCTGTGTTCCTAAATATTTCTATATTTTGATTTGCTATACAAATGAGGAACAGATATTTATGGTAAATGAGAACAAATATACCTGCAACCAAATTGGGTGTATGGTCATTTCCTACCTGAATACTTGCGATGGTAGTAATTTGTCCTAAGTAAGAGGCAATTTGTATTTTAGGTATTTTATGATCCAAAGACAATGTTCTGTGCACATTCATGCCTAATATTTAACTGCACAAATGTTTATAAATTCTAAAAGTACTAAAATAATCCACAGGTACAATAAGAATATATATGTATATAATAATTGGTTCTTTCATCAACATTTCCTTATTATCATAGAACCATAGAGCAATTTTGGTTGGAAGTGACCTTAAAAGATCATCTAGTTCCAGCCACTCTTTCATGGACAGGGACACCTTCCATTAGACCACATTGTTGAAAGGCCAATCCAGTCCAGCCTTGAACACTTCCCAGTATTGGACATCCACATCTTCTCTGGGCAGTGTGTGCAAGTGTCTCACCCCCACAGAAAAAGATTTCTTCCTTATATCTAATCTAATGCCTACACCCAGTTTAAAGCCATTGCCTCTTGTCCTTTCACTACATGGCCTTGTCCTCTCTAGCTTTCTTGTAGGGTCCCTTTAGGTACTGGAAGGTTGCTATAAGGTCTCCTGGGAGCCTGCTCTTCTCTGTGTTGAACAGCCCCAGCTCTCTCAGTCTCTCTTCAAAGGAGAGATGCTCCATCCCACTGATCATCTTCATGGCCCTCCTCTGTACTTGCTCCAGAAGCTCCATGTCCTTAGGTTGGGGACCCCAGAGCTGGATTCAGTGCTCCAGAGGGAGCCTCAAGAAAGCAGAGTAGAAGGGCAGAATCACCTCTCTCAACCTGCTGTCCATGCTTCTCTTGATGCTGCCCATTTAATTTCCTTACAGGCACAGATGTCACACATCCTTCTCATTGCTGTAACTTTATGGGAAAAACATGCGATGTCATTTTGCAGACATTTCCACAGCTGTTTTGTGAAACATCTGCAAAATACTATACCTAGACAGAGATGTGAAATACTCAAGATATAATTTTGTGCTATACTTTTCTAAAGTAAGGTTTATTCTATATTAGGTCTAGTATTTCCGAAGGCAGTGTGCTCAGGTGGCCAAGAAGGCCAATGGCATCCTGGCCTTGATCAGGAACAGTGTGGTCAGCAGGACCAGGGAGGTGATTCTGCCCCTGGACTCAGCGCTGGTGAGGCCACACCTTGAGTACTGTGTGCAGTTCTGAGCCCCTCAGTTCAGGAAGGATATTGAGGTGCTGGAGCAGGTCCAGAGAAGAGCAGTGAGGCTGGTGAAGGGACTCAAACACAAGGGCTCTGAGAAGAGGCTGAGGGAGCTGGGGTTGTTTAGCCTGGAGAAGAGGAGGCTCAGGGGAGACCTTATCACCCTCTACAACTGCCTGAAAGGAGGTTGTAGCCACATGGGGGTTGGTCTCTTCTCCCAGGCATCTAGCAGTAGGACAAGAGGACATGGAGTCAAGCTCTGCAGGGAAGGCTTAGGTTGGATATCAGGAAGAGTTTTTTACAGAGAGAGTAATCAGGCATTGGAATGGCTGCCCAGGGAGGTGATGGATTCACCATCCCTGGAGGTTTTCGAGATGAGACTGGATGTGGCACTTAGTGCCATGGTCTAGTAACCACGGTAGGGTAGGGTTGGATGATCTTTGAGGTCTCTTCCAACCTGGCTGATTCTATGATTCTATGATTCAGACTAAATATAGACATGAAAATTTAAGATACTATGGAATTGTTAGTAAATATCATAAAAATAATAAAAGGCTTTTTGAGTATATAGGCTTATATAACAAAGCTAGCTTTTAATTCATTATTTTATTTCATTCTGGTCAAGAAATTAGTGGATTACACTTCTTACCAGAAATTAAAGCACAACATCATAATTCTATTCTCAACAAAAATATAGACATGAAAATTTAAGATACTATGGAATTGTTAGTAAATATCATAAAAATAATAAAAGGCTTTTTGAGTATATAGGCTTATATAACAAAGCTAGCTTTTAATTCATTATTTTATTTCATTCTGGTCAAGAAATTAGTGGATTACACTTCTTACCAGAAATTAAAGCACAACATCATAATTCTATTCTCAACAAATAAGAACAAAATATTTTACTAAAATTTCCACAGCTTCCAACTTTTCTTCACAATAAAATGGGGATAATTCCACCTTCCTTTGCTGTTGACAAAGTAGTAATCTAGTCAAAGCTAGTCGTCTAGGGTTTTTTCTATAGAAACGAATTTCTGACAAATTTCTCCATTGGAAGACCATGAATCATCCATAAGATTTTAGACAATGACTTACAGATGGAATACACTGCATACATACACTGTCTTTTATCCTTGATTAAAAAATGTGAAAGAAGAAATATTTGACTTATAAACATTTCTAGGAATATAAAACTATGAGAAATTAATATCACTACGTTTTTGAAAAATTTAAAACTCAGCTTTATTTCTCTAACATTATTATACTTTCCCTTAAATATCAGTAGACTTTCATTGTCTTGGCAGCCTTTCTTGACTGACTTATACACTCCCACATCAATTTTGTATTAGAAATTTATTTTACTATTTTCTCATAAAGCAAATGCAAATTATAACTTTTATAAAGCACAAAATATCCTATAATACCTTTGTTGTTATCCATTCCTCCAACAGCATAAAGTGTCCCAACTGTAGATTTTCTAGGCTTAGTTCTTGGGCTTTGCATGAGAGTTCTTCTCTCTGGTAAAAGATGATATTTCATGGCTTCCAGAATAAGCTTCTGGCACTCTAGGTCATCCTTAAAAAGCGCATGGTTTTCTAGGTCAGCCAATATCTGCAAATAACATGAAAGTGAATCAAAAATTCTAGAAATTCCTAAAAAGGCAACACCATGCAATGAGAGTCTATCACAAAATGCGTGTCATAAGTATATCCCTTCATTGTAGAACACACGGTTTTGCAGGGCTATTTTTCCTGGAGGAAGGACAGAAAAGTAAATAGCTAATTGATTTTTAAAATACATTTAGATCACTGTTTCACCAGCCATAAGATTATAGTCTTACTAATCTCTTACTGAAGGCATTGAAGAAAATGAATGTTCTCTTGTAGACTGACTTATCTTTAATGGTTTCCATTGTTGCACTGCAAGGGCCCAGAAGGCATCTCTTTGGAGGAAGATCCCTCATTTCTAAAACCAAACCAAAACAACCCTACCTCACAACAACCACAAAACAAAACAACAACAACAACAACCACCAAACAAGAACTTGCTTATGCAAGTTTTGAATCTGTTGGTTGTCTGTATTATTGGCAAAATAAGGGACTAATATTCAAGGCAATGTAACTATCTTTACTATCGGCTTAAAAACTACAATCAATAGTTACAAACACAAAGATGCTCCATGCATATAGCTGAAAGAATATTTTATTATCTTTCCAAGAAACAAGTCTGCAAGTTATAAATATTACGTATTTGATTCACTTGCCAGTATGTAGATATCTACCAGGTTTTGAGATGCTGTAAATCACCTTGTAAGTACTCAAGATCCCATTGAACTAATCAACCTGGGCTAACCTCACAGCTGACCCAGCTTTCAGCGAGAGGTTGGATGACAGACCTCCCGAGGTCTACTCCCACCTAAATGATTCTGTTACTCTGTTATGTCACTGATGTCAGACCAGCAGAGTGCAATGCTTACGCAGATTTTCTGCCATATCTGCCAGACCCATGTAGATATCTCAGATACCCTAATCCAAATTCAGTCAAATTCTCAATGTCTATATTTAGGCAATTGAGTACTACATGTAGATGCTGATCCCTATATTCTGCTGCCTATCAAATTAGAGCAGGTTTTAGTTGCATATGGCAGCATATCTGTACAGTGTGATAAATTTCAAGATCACATAGTACATCTATCTGGGAGACAAAATGATTTTTAAAGAAATGGCTAAAGGCCAAAAAGCAGGAAAATTTAGTTCTCAGAGTCTGAGGATATATCTGCCCACAGACCTACATATGAAAACATATGCAAATTGTTTTGCAGATGCCTAAACACAGAAAGCTAGATTTTAAGGACTCTCAGCAATATTATCTGAATTTCAATGGCTGCTGAATGCATGAATATCCTTTGTCAATCTCTCAGCTTTTTGCAGGTAACACATTTTCTGTGACATCTAAAATATTAATAGCTTGCACAGGTAGACAGTTGTGTCCTGCTTCTGATTTTAGGCATCAGTCATGAAATCAATCTATTCAAGTACAAAGAAAGGCAACAGACACTACAGCATCTGAACTGGTGAACCAGAACTCTTATTTTACATGGCTGATGACCTAACAGATAACAGATATGCTTATTAAAGGAAGTGAATAAGGAGGCTCATCTGCTCTACAGAAAACATGTCTCCAAATGTGGCCATATGTCAATGTCTGATGAGCAAACCATAAAATTATTTTTGAATACATAATAATTCCCCAATGTCCAACTTTCAGATTAGAGATGTTCTGAGGTGGAGGTCTTTTCCATGAAGTATGTAATCTCAGAAGTCTTATCTTCCATGAAGTAGCTCAATCTTCCTTTGAACTCATGCATATTTGTTGCATCCACAATATACTCAGCCTATTACTCACTGCACGTGAAGGTTTACCTCCCTCGTTTCAAACCTGGATCCTGTTGCATTGTTTGCATTTGCTCCATTTTTTCATACATTTCTTTCTTTCACTACCCCCTAATTCTTCTGTTGAAAAAGAGAATAATGAATAGCTCATCCCTGACATACCAAGTTTCTTAAAATATTCTAGACTTCTGTCATAATTTCCACTAGTCGACTATTTTCTAGACTGAGACACCTTAGCTTTGTTAATCCTTACTTAGATGAAAGAAAAAGCATATCTTTAATTACCCTTGTTGGCTTTTCCTGAACTTTTTAGATAGATTGATTTTGTTGGATTCTTTTTGTGAAGGGATCAGTACTGCACACACTATTCACCATGAACTTTTGTGGGGGCACAATGATGTGCTATGTATTGTTATCTTTTTCTTTTCTAATAACTTGCAGCTTTTGATTTTGAAGAGGTATTTGAACAATGCCCTTAATAACATCCTTCGGTCAGCCCCAAAGTGGTCAGCCAGTCAGACTAGATGATAGTTGTAGGTCCCTTCCAGCTGAACTATTCTATTCTATTCCCTTTTATTCTATTCTCTTCTATTATTCTTTTCTTTTCTATTCTATATTCTTGCAGAGGGAATAGGTAATACAAAGGAAACCAAGGGTTTGCAAACCATTAGTTTGCACAAGGACTGCATAAATAATTAACTTACAATATTTTCAATGTAGTAATCCTGATAGTCATGTTTCCTTCTTGGATGTGAAAGTAAATGCCCCAATGAATATATGCTGTATCACAAATGTACCATTAAGAAGGCTAAACCAAACATAAAAATTTATAATTTCTTTTGTCACTAAACCTATGGGGTAAACACAATGGTGTTCTATCAGTTAAGACAAAAGAACGTTAAAGGAGCGAAAATATGAAAGCAAATGACAGCCATGTTCCTTGATGATAATGTTTTCAGAAAATATCACTGAATGTGGTCCAGGCTAATAGCTTTATGTAAACGTTTGCAAATAGACTAGGCACCAGCCACAAATGATCCCACAGTCATGAAAGCAAAAATAAATGTAAGAAGGAAAAATACAGTTGAGATACAAAGGGGCTGACAATGTATGTATCAATACATTTTGGAGACTTCAAATATCCTTCAAGACTCCCGAATAGATAACTGTCAATGTGCCAAATCTGGATTGATGTTTCAACAAATGAAGGCATGAGATTGAAGTTTTCCCTCCCAATCAATAATGAATATCTCATATTCTTTCTTTCATTTAGGTATATACGGTATTTGAAAACTGTCATATCAACTTCCTATGTCTGGTGGGAAAAGCACTTTGCACCTCTTACATGGAAAATGAAATATATAAGTCCCTCCAAATATTTGTTCTCCAAAACTTTATCCTTATAAAACTACAGTATCTATCATGTTCATTTTAATAAATGTGCATGATCATTTATTAAGAAACTACAAAAACCTTTTTGAAACTGACTGCAAAACCAAGAAAAATACTGAAACTGGCTAATATGAATTCACTCTCAGATAAATATTACAGAAAAGATATGAAAGTAAATCTGCTGCTCCTTTGAATTTGTCACAACTTCCATTCTGGCTTCTTCCTAGGATATATGTATCTTTAAAGGTAATTTGCTTCTACTGGTCTGTATACTGTAAGGCCACATTCCTTTGACCAGAGAAATTCAGTAAGATGGAGTCAATATCATACACATAATTATCTTATGTTGAAGTCTTACTCTACACTTACCTGTGTCTAAATTTCAGATAATTTTAACAGGAAGAAGTCTCATTTGAAAACCAAGTTCACTAAACTGGCATTAATACTATGGTAAGACTAAAACAATATATACTTCCCTCTATAATATGAGTGCTTTGAGGCTGAAAGCTGAAGGAAAATGGCCAGCTCCCAAAGCCTGCTATTTTCAGTCAAAATAGCAGTCACTTAAAAATTTATCAATAACTGCTTTACAATGTACTGTTCTGTCTTATTTGTGAACTCTGTTCTGATCCAACATAAACAGTCTTTGTGTCTAATTTCATGATTTACAATTTCAAGATTCTATTCCCTCATAGCTAGTGAGTTTTCACACTGACTGTAATGATATTATGCAAAATACAGCATTTGCATATGTCTTTACACTTAATGAGTTAGAGTCAGTACAAGAATAGTAGAATAGCGGGACTTTATTTTTTCAGTATTTCTTGATCTAAATTGAGCATCAAGAAAATTGTCTCTAAGGTTGGAGTCCAATTAGTTTTTTAATTTATTTACCTTCTCTAGCACGTAGAGGAAAACAAAATTCTCAGGAAGCTATTTAAGCTATCATTTTTAACAACTTTCCAAATAGTTCCTTACAATCTTGTCATCCACTATATCAATGGAAGGGCTCCAAAACTTCAGATTATCAAAAAATTCAAAGCAAGTGTTTTGTTTGCTAGCTGTGATAAGGGTTTATCTGTATGTGTGTATGCCTGTTCTGATGTTGGTTATCAAGCAATTAATGTTACTAAGAACATTACAGTATTCATATTATTGAAGAATATTATAAGAAGAATATCAAAGTATGCTAATAAGCAGTGGCATTAAGCATATATCATAACACCAGGTTAAATTTTATTTCATAATGTTAAGATTTTTGACATACTCTTTTTGTGATATTTTTTCCTTTAAAGTGTTCAACATACTGCTCAGTAGACTAAAAATCAGAGCTCTGATGACAAATCATGTTCAGATTTTAGGCAAGTTGATGTCTTCTCTTGCAAAATGATTTAACATACGTTTAGAACTACGGAACCAAATAGTGTACTCTGTCAACATTAACTTGACAGAATACAGGCACAAGAGAGCTAAGAAATCAAATTATCAGTTTTCTCTGCACAAATTTGAGTTAATATTAAGTTGCATGTATTTTCTAATGCTTAATGAAATTAATGAAATTGATGACAAGGGTTTTTACAACGAGTTTATTATATCAGTAAGCACTAAAATCTAACAATAATATTCGTGACTTCTTTTCAGAATGATGCTTCTTTATTCAGGGGTTCCAATCTGTGCCTAGGCTCTTAAAACAAATATTTATCTCCAAGATCCCACAACTGAGTTGCCAGGTACTTCAAATAAAGAAGCAATCATCCATGAAAACTGTTCTGTCCTAAAATTATGAGATTTCATGCACTAAGCCACAAATAAAGGCTGAATCTTTCAGATTAGAAATTCATCTTAGAAATGAAAAAAAAAAAAAAAGAAAAAATTAAAGCAGACCTGTGTTTAGTTCCCTAAAAGAAATAAAAATATACTCAGTAGCCAAATCAGATTTTTTTCTGCCAAAAACTCCACCTTAAATTACTATAAAAGGAACAGTTATAGAAAAAAACTGCATTGTGTCATACATACGATTCCGATGTCTTTTTCCAACTGGGAAGTTATGGCAATTTTAAAGAAAATATGAATTTCTCTCCTGCTCACTTTTTTTAGCACATGAGCTGACTTGTCATTAACATTGTATTTCTGAATCTCCTAATAGCTAAACCCTGTGAGTGAGGGGAAAGAACAAGAAGAAGTTTAAATTGAAGCTACTATTTAGAAACAAAGTCATATAAAGCTGTTCCATGTTGTCTAAATTACAATAATCTGCTTCAATGTTTTTCTACTTCATATATTTCCTTATTAAATCAAAATAATCAATAAATTTTTATTAAATCAGGATGTACTTGATCAGGAAATTCAGTTAATAAGGATGCTTTCCTGGAAACCATATTGTGTTCAGCTTGCTCTTCCATGGCTATGACATACTTCATTAAGAGAGAGTTGTGTCTAACATTAAATAAAGATTTCAGGGCTTACTAACATGTGGAAACTTACAGAGCTGCCACTTCTCAGAAGACTCATATCAGTGCTACTTCAGCATAGTTAATTTTAGCATTGCTAGAACTTCTCAGACGAGCATATCATCATCTTTCTCATTTTTTCCCAGTTAAAACCCCCACTAAGTCCTTTCTCAGATGTTCTTCCAAATTAGTTTCAACACCATGCTGCAGAGACCAGGCATGTTTCAACTCAGTGAAGCATATTCAATTTGAGATCTGGAGTGTAAAGTACTTGAATACTGCCAAAAGGAAAGACAAGTCTAATGAGCAGAAAAGGAGAAGTTTGGTACTAGTACAGTGACTGACAGTGGGTGCACCATGGGACTGTGTCAATTGCTACCTGCCTTGCTGTTACACTCTGCTCCCACATTCCTTCTATGGGAGCATCTCTGCATTTCCTGCTTCCTGACACATCTCCCCCAGTCCCTCTTTTATCCCAGATTTGCAGCTATGATCAAGGTGATAGTATTAGTGATTTGATTAGTAGATTTGAATGATATTAAATGAAAGCTCACATATTCTACATAAATTATCATCTGAGAGATGGGAGGGGCCCTTTTTACCCTGTTGAACATGTGACATCTAGAATGAAATTCACGCACTACTAGGGAAAAAAGAACACCACCTGCCTGGAAAAAAAAATCATCACCCTCTCCTTTCCTGAACCTCACTCTTGGAAGAGACTACAAGGCAGTTCTCTGCCTCTTCCAGAGAACCTCATACTTCTGAAGAGCCACAGAACACTCCCTGGTTATTTAGACAGAGCTTTCTACCTTGTGAAAAGTGTGAGGTGTGACACCATTTAGTCAGTCAGGGTGAGCTAAACCTCAAATTCCACCACCTTAGTATGTGCCTCAAACACAGTAATTAGGGCAGATCATGAAACACTATAGGGTTCATAACACTAAAATGAAAGACTCAGATATTTCCTCCAGGACATATTAGGGCTATAAAAGTGAACAAGTGAGAAAGTGCTCCCTGCACGCCTAAGTAAGGTACTAAGCACATGTAAAAGTTTCAATCTACAATCCAAGAGATTGCTGCTGCCAAAGGAGGGATAGCATCATTTCAAATTATGCTTTTTGTGGTCTCTATCTGCCTATGACTATTTACTATGACTCAGAGTCTTGCATACTCCTTAACAGCACATAATTATTCTATACCCTGATTAGAATAAAGTTTCATACCCAAACACATTCATTTTACCATAGACAGAAAACAATTTCCAGCTCTGTAAAAACTGCCCCGGTGTCTAGAGGCATTCTCCCTGTTAAAACCCTAAAGAGTCCTGTGCCCTTAGAAACTTACATGCCAATGTCGTGTGGAACACAGGATTAGAATTATCTTAACGGCATTAATAATTGTAACAGAAGAACAAAAAGTTTAAAGCCCTTTAAATAGTTCATGAATAAAAGAAATGAGGATTTTATGGCACATTTTTAACAAGTCCCTTTCTTGACTCAAAATATATCTGAAGTCACTTGACAACCTTGAGTCAGAGAAACACATTACCATATGAAATAAAAATCTGGAGAAGTAATGACCTAAAGTTTGCATATTGAATGGTTTTCAAGAGAGATATTTGATTAGCTCACATTGTTCTTTTATGTGTCTTCTCCCATGTACAGATTTGTTACGGCTGGTTATTGTTGATGATCATAGTAATCCAGCTACCAGGAAAAGAATAGAGACTTCTGAAGTGTAAGGTCATGATTGTTCTTTGTACAGATTAAAATGAAGAGCAAATAAAGGGTTTATATAAATTTCTGGAAAGTACGGAAATACTTCTCTGAAACTTTCTATAGAAAGAGTTCTCAGTACACTTTCAAATCTTACCATGCTTATGCTGCTCTAGCTGATAGGAAACAACATGTTTCTATGGACAAAGCTCCAACTGAAGAATTTTTTGTCTGTCTGAAGCTGGGAGAGGTCATTACTCCTACATCATAATACTGGCATATGAATGTAAGCATTTCAGCTGCCTAATCTGATGAAAGGAATGAATTGTTTGACACTTTGTATTTTACACAAGGGAACTTCAAGAAATCCCTGTACTACTATTGTAACTGCAGCTTTCAATTTAAATAATTGCTATTCCGAATAAAATTATATAAAAGTATACCCATTTTAAGAAGTATCAGTTAGGCTATTTATGCCCCACTGCAAACACGAAGGGGAAAAAAACCCCACAAAATGGTACTTCTTTATTTACCAAACCCAATAAACTCTGAGCTAATTCTTCTGGCTACAAACCTTCTTATTATAAACACTAATTGTTTAATAACGTGTAAATTTCTTTAAAAACTTCTGATCTTATGGGATATACATAATAATGAGTCAGTACTTGTGCTGGTTTGGGCTGAAGCTGTGTTAACTTTCTTCAGGGTGGCTAGTATGGAGCTATGTTTAGGATTTGTGCAGCACACAGGGTTGATAATGCAGAGATGTTTTTGTTGTTGCTGCACGGTGCCTACACAGAGCCAAGGCCTGTACTGCTTTCCGTATTGCCTCACTGGCAAGGAAGTAGGGGTTGCATGGGAGATTGAGAGGAGACACAGATGTAACAGGTAGCCCAAACTGAACAAAGGGATATTCCATACCGCATGACATCATGCTCAGTTTATAAAGTGGAAGAAAGAAGGAGGAAGAGGGGACAAGTGCAGTCATGGTGCTTGTCTAACCAAGGAATCGTTACATGTGACAGGACTCTGCTCCCCTGAAGATGGCTGAGCACCTCCTGCCCATGGGAAGCAGTGAATTAATTCCTTGTTTTGCTTTGCTTGTGTGTGTGGCTTTTTGTTTTCTCTATTAAACTGTCTTTATCTCAACCCATGAGTTTTTCTATCTTTTACCCTTCTGATTCTCTCCCCCATTCCACTGGTGGGGGAGTGTGTGAGCAGCTGTGCGGTGTTCGGTGGCTGGCTGGGGTTAAACCACAACAATACTTTAAATTTTTGTTTCATTGTGAGACACTGGAACACGTTGCCTAGAGAAGTGGATGCCTGCACCATCCCTGGCAGTGTTTAGGACCATGTTCAATGGGGCTTTAAGCAATCTGGTCTAGTGGTGGCATCTCTGCCCATGGCAGGTGGGTTAGGTATAGATTATCTTTAAGGGCACGTCCAACTCAAACCATTCTGTGATTCTATGCTTTAAAAAAGAAAAAAAAAAAAGAACAAAAAAATGTAAACTTCCTTGAGACATCTGAACTGTTCTGCAGCTGGCAAAAGAAGAGGAACTGTCATTTACATGTTTCATAGTAATTTGGTCTTGGAACCAGCATGTTTTTCAGGCCAATTTGTAGTGATTGTAAATATTTCTTTTTTCAAGAACAACCTGATATAAAACTTACTTATTTCCATTTAAAGTAGGGTTTATAGGTAGAGACAACAGTATACTGATCTTATATTATTAATAGCATATCAAACAGATCAATTTCTGTATGAATACATTTGGTCATGTAGCAGTTAATTCATGATTTTGCCTGAATGACTCAATCTATGTTTTCTCTGAGATTGAAATGATGGTTGATATGCACAAGATCTTTAGTTTAGTCCATAGGTGTTGAATTGGCATCAGCTATTATTAAAAACTTAAACAAAATTAATGGCAAATAATTTAAACACTAATCTCAGTAAGAAGGTTTAAATTAGGAATAATTGGTTCCACTTAAACTGTGATTTTATATTATTAGAAATCTTGCTAAAATTTAGCTAGATAAGAATGAATGTTGCTTTTCATGATCTAGGTAATACAATACTTTAACTTTTTTTTCTAGAAGAGATGTAAGTCTTCATTTTTTTTAATGAGAGGTCTTATAAGGTTGAGAAACGAAACAGCATAACAAAGGTGGCACCTTTTTTCTGTAACATATGCTGACTTGGCTCAAATAAACTTGATTTTCTGATGCAGAGTCTTTTTAATCTAGATTAACACATTCCAGATGATTCCCAAAGCTGACTATATCAAGTTTTATCCTAAGTCATTTTATCTACTTAGTGTCACAAATTTTTTGAAGGAAAATTGTACTGAAAATTCTGAAAATGAATACAATATTCATTCACAGAGAAAATTCAGACTTAGCACTTATTTCTAGGAAGCATAATAGTAATTTTGAGCTAATCAATTACCAAATAGTCTTCACAAATTTTTCAGGAGGCCATGTAAGTTTTTCCACATTTTTGGTGATTATTTACCAGGCATTACAAGCAGATTCAATTTAATTATTTGACTCCATGAGAAATATCCAGGAACAAAAGCATAAATTCAAATACTCTTTGTGGGGCTCAAACAGATTCATGATTAGGCTTTCAATGTTGCATCATCTGAATGTAAAACTTTTTTTTTCTGCAGAAAATATATCCCGTTTCTTCATACTTTTTCTTCTTTCTATTATTTCAGTTGAAAATTTACTGCCCATTTTTCTGATCAGTTTGCCAGTTTTGTCTGGGATAGAGTTGTATTTCTTCATCGTAGCTGGTATGGGGCTGTGTTTTAGATTTGTGCTGAAAGAAGGGTTGACAACACAGGGATATTTTAGCCATTGCTGAACAGTGCTTCTAAGAGTCCAGGACCTTTCTGCTTCTCACCCCACCCCACCAGCAAGGAGGCTGGGGGTGTATAAGAGGCTGGGAGGAGACACAGCTGGGACAGCTGATCTCAACTGACCAAACAGGTATTCCAGATCATATGGCATCTCAGTTGATGATAAGCCCGGATAAGCAGGAGGAAGGGGGGATGTTTGGAGTGATGGTGTTTGTCTTGCAAGTCACCATTACACATAATAGAGTCTTGCTCTCACACAGATTGAACACTTGCTTGGTGTTCAATTCCTTGCATTGCTTATGGATGTGTCTTTTGCTTCACCTATTAAACTGTCTTTGTCTGAATATATGAGTTTTCTTACTTTTACTCTTCTGATTCTCTCCCCTATGCCACCAGCATGGAAGGTTGAGCAAAGAGCTGTGTGGAGCTGAGTTGTTGGCTAGGGTTAAAGCAAAACACCAGCTTTTCCAATCTTACACAACTGTACTGCATAGTTTCTGTGTGAAGGTGCTTAGATGCTTGTAAAAGTGGATAAAATCCAGCATGCAGAATTCTCCAATATGTTGGGTTAGTTCTAAATTAATTTTCTTCCTTTGTTCAAGGTAAAAATGAAAGATAATTATGAAATTAATAACAGGAAGGTACTAGGGGATGGAATTAAAGTATGGATTCTTTCAATATCACTAATTTTTGCTCTTGTAACATTAAGAAAATATTCTGATTAACATCTATTCTTGAAAAGAACAGATTTAAGTAAGAGCATTATGGCTTTCTTGACAATGCAAAATATTCATTTACATGCCTGCATTCAAAATTTAAATGCTTTCCATTAGTAATATTATTAACTATTCTCAAGTAAAATCAGGGAGATATTTCAGTCATCAGTAACATTTTAAAATAAGGAAAAATACACCACAAATTTTATTTTTAGACACATCAAATTAAAGATTCATGAAAAAAAATGTCCTAAATGAACAGGAATGAGAACAGCAGCACATTTGCACTATTTAAGTGAGAAACTGAAAGTATCTGGGGATATTGTTTAAGTATACATTGTTACCATATTTAAGAATTATAGAGAAGAATCAATTTTTAAAACTTTAAAACTTCCAATTAAAATTTAACGCTTACAAAAAGACATCAGAAAATACATATTGATTTCAAAATGGGGCCAGTTTTGCACGAAAAATTTAACTTAATTTTGCATAACTTCAAGGTGCAACTTTAAGAATAATATAATGTGAATTTAATACAAATATACTTCTGACTTCTTATAACTCTTTATTTTAAATTACTGTATTTTAAATGTAAAGTCCATTTCAGTCATAAAATTATTTCCTGCCAATTTTTTGCACTTTGAGGATTGGCTAAGGTACTACCAAGTGTCATTCTTTATCCAGATCATGATTTGCAAATAATTCTTATCTAAAGTAAATTAAAACACTTAAACTTTCCTTTACTCTCCCCTTTAAGTTTTAGACAAGTAAAAAAATACAAAAGTTGTTTACTTTTTGGGACTCCTAAATGTAGAGATCAAAAGGTCTCAAACTGATCGCATATGGAGCTGAAGTTTAAACTCCATTTCTAAATTCCATTTTATCCATATGAACCTTGGCAATATTACTTAAAGACTTTTTCGTTTTGCTAAGAATTGAATGAATTGAGCTGAATCCAACATAATCATCTGTTTTACTCACCTGACTTGTAATCAGAGCACTTAAATTGAAAACCCTTTAAAAAACTTATACCTTATTTATCAGCTTGAGTTATTCTTGCTTTTAAACAACCATTTCAATGTTGTCTTGGAAATAAAATAATGAAAAATATCTGCAATTAATAATTTCTCAAATTTAGCACGTCTCATATTGTCTTGTTTTCTACCATTTTCTTTCAGCTCATTGAACTTTTTGGATCTGTTTGGAATTCTTTTCTTTTATTCATGTTTAATTAATTATTTTAGTAAAGTCATTTTAGCTCAGAAATTATTTCCAGGCATTTTTCTGTGGTAACACAAATATTCAGTACATGAAATTCAATATTTGTGTTGCTCATGGAGTAAATTATTCATAATGTGTTAGTCAAGCCA
>NW_008691951.1:122987-139330 GCF_000695815.1 Acanthisitta chloris
ACCCCTCAGATTTCTGTATTCTCAGAGAAAGGTTCTTTTCTCCTCAGCAATAAGATCTTACGGATCTTTAAGAAACTCTAGACCAGTTCTTCCTTGAAACATATGGCTAATCTTTTCTATTATGAATAATCTACGTTAGGATTTACTGCTAAGACACCACAGACTTTCATTAGTCTGACTGCAAGTCTGTGATCTGTGTATGAATGTCGGTGATAATATATTGCAAAGAGATCAGGCACATGGCAGTAACAGTGAATTGCCTTGGAATAGGATTTTTGGGAAAAAAAAAGTCTAATTGTGTTTTCTGTCTAAAAACTGAACTCTAACTTCTACTAAGCTGTTGTTTTTGGTGATCATAGTCACTGGCAGAGGAAATTTATTATGTATTTAACTGATTTTTAATTCCTCCTTTTTCCCCACACATCAAAAATAATTTCGTATTCAGAAGAAATTTTAAACTGGCTTTCTACCTTTCAGTTATAATCCTCTCCTGCATCAGGCTACAAAACCGAAACCAAAATAAAAGGAATATAGCATAGTTTAAGTTTGATTTCCTTAATCTGTCATTTGATTACTCTAATGAATATATTAGAGAAACTATCAACACACACATTCTCTGAGGCTGTACATTTGATATAGAAATACAGAAACTGATTTTTTCTCCCTCCTCTCTTGAATAAACTAAGTAATGGAATTGGAATATTCATTGGTAGCATCTGTGGCAAGTAATTAAACTATGGTGTTGAAATCACTTTCACAACATTAACTTTTCCCCAATGCTTATGATTTAACACTCTGAGTTATTAAAATCTTCAAAATTATTTTCCATAAGTGGACCCTTGTTATCTTTTATGACACTGTTCAAACTTAAATTTGATTTGTAAATATCACCACATTTCTTTACCACACATACTAACTTTTGTTGAACTGCCAGTATTATTGGGTCTATCTTTGAAACTGGTACTAATTTGACCAATTCACTTTTCACCCTGATGTATTAATGATTCAAATATTATCCAGTTTAGAAAAACAGTGATTGTTTTAAACCACTACCACCTACCCCCAGTTTCTTCCTCCAGTGACATCTTTCCCCAACAATCTTATCAATCGATGTGTCTTATATAGTGGCTGACATAAGGAGGGGAAAAATCTAAGATGCAATCTTTCTACATAATTATACTTCATCATGTTAGGCTCTGTCTCCAGTAAAGGAATAAAGAAAAAAAATCTTTATTTCCAGATAAATCCCCTCTTAAAGTAAATATTTTGTTTCTATATAAAAAGTTAGGTGAGACGAATGTCTTTTAGAGTACCTTGTATTTTTTCTTCTCTAATCCTTGAGGAAAAAAATGAGATCATAATTCTGACAGCCATACATATTTTGCAATAGCGCTAAAATATTACATAAGAAATAAGAAAAGTTCTAGAGGTCAAATTTCTTTCAAAAGGAGGTTCAATAAAAAGAAAAATCACATTAAGAATAGAAGAAGAGAGAAAATATAAAAATACCCTAACACTAGAAACAGCAAAAAGGTTGGCCTATGACAACATGTTCTTATTGTTTGGTCTCCTTCGGTTTGAAGGCAGATGTCTATTTGAAGATCTTCTGAATCAAATTTTTCCTTTTTCTTTTCTTCTGAAAGTGATAAATCAAATAGAAGACTAGGTAAAAGCACGACAGCTGTTAACAAATGGAACGCAAATATCATTCAGTCAATAACAACTAATAGCCGACATTTCAAAATTACTGGCTTTTTATTTTTAACTGTTGTTACCTGTTAACTGCAGTTAACTGTAGTCTACGAAAATTGAAGTAATTTTCACAAAACTCCTATAAGAGTGTCGGTAGAAAGAAATGGAACATAAAAGAAGTATTTTTAAAATAAATAATGTTCTCCTGATTCAGATACAATCTTCAAGTCTAAGACAGGCTAAAAGTATGGATAAGAAAACCTCACATAGGTTTATGTGCTCTACTGAAGCACCTTTTCCATACAGTATATTTCAAGTTGAAATGTTACAAATGTCTAATACAAAGAATTCTTTTAGGTCATACACAGTATCTGAAATATGGATGGCTAAACTAGAACTAGAAAACAAAATGTTTATTATTATGTGCTTTTCTATTATGCTGAATCAATTTAAGGGAGAAGGAAGAATGCAGAAAACAGCATGAGACTGCAAAAATAGGGACTTAATCTTATAGAGGGGAAGTGCAACCCATCCCTTAGGCCTCAATTTTTCCTTCTTTCTTTATTTAAAAGTTACAGATTTCAAATGACATCAACAGCAATAACAGTTTCTGCTTTTAAAATTACCTGTTGTTAACAATTGTTGAGAGCAGTGTTTGATCTTTGCCTTCACTACTTTCAATGAGTTATGTTTGCATGACCACTGGCATCAACAACTAGCAGCAAAACTTGCCACATAGAAGGATATTTTAATCTTTCCTTTCTTACCTGTTACTATCCTGATAAGCCAAGTACTCTATATTCTAGTTTAGATACCTCTACATTAAATTACTACTGATCTGGTTGAGTACATCTTCAGCAAGTTTGTTGATGACACCAGACTCTGAGGAGTGGCTGCCAGTGACTGCAAGGGTTGTGTTGCCATCCAGAGGAACCACAGCAGGCTGGAGAAAGGGGCTGACAGGAACCTCATGAAGTTCAACAAGAAAAACTGTTTGTGCCTCCCACCTAGGGAGGCACAATCTCAAACACCTGTATATGCTGGGGGCCAGCTGGAAAGCAGCTTGGCAGGAAAGGACCTGAGGTCCTGGTGGACTCTAAATTGAACAGGAACCAGCAGCATGTTCTTGCAACAAAGAAGGCTAATGGTGTCCTGGGCTGGTGTATTGGCCACAGGGCAAGGATTGTGATTCTCCCCCTCTAATCTCCACTAGTTGGGTCACAGCGGAAATGCTGTGCTCAGCTCTGGACTTCCCAGTATAAGAGAGATAAGGACTAGAAAGTCCCAGGAAAGGTTACTTAAATGATTAGGGGATTGAAGCATCTTGCTTGAGAAAAGGCTGAGAGAGCTGAGACAATACAGCATAGAGAAGAGAGGGATTTTATGAATCTGTTTCTTCTCAGTGGTATCTAGTGACAGGACCATAGGCAATGGACACAAACTGAAACAAGGAGGTTTCTTCTGAACATCAAGAAATCCTCTTTACATTGTGAGGGTCAGTGAACACCGGCACAGGTTGCTCAGGTATGTTGTGGAATCTTCCCCCTTGGAGATATTAAAAAACTGCCTGGACATGGTCCTGGACAACTGGTTCCATGTGGTCCCACTTAAGCACAGGGGTTTGTCCAGATGACCTCCACAGGTCTATTCGTACCTCAAACATTCTGTGATTCTAAATAGAAAATGAGTACAACTTGCATTAAATAGGCATGGAAGCACTGTACAATATTGCAAGCTAAGCTTAGACATCTGGGTTTGACAGTCAGGGTTTCACGGTATGCAATTTAACCTGTGCCTTCCAGAGACTGTATAGCATGTTGTTCCTCAGGTAACTACAACATAGCTCCTGAGCAGAGAGGCTGAATCTACTCTACTGCCAGATTCTAACGTCCTTCTGGTTTGCAGGTACTTGTGGATCTTTCAGGCATCCACCTGCTCCAGTGTGGGGTCCTCCACAGACTGCAGGTGGATACCTGTTCCCCAATGGACTTCCATGAGCTGCAGAGGGACAGCCTGCCTCACCATGGTCTGACACACTGAAGGGTCTTGCTACCGTGTTTATATTCCAACTGTGAAGTCTGCAGAAAGCTTATTTTTCTCCTATGATAAAACTTTTCTCTCAGATTGCCCTCATTAATCAAAATAGAGCTCACAACTACATGAAAAACTTCACAAAATAATTCAGAAGTCCAGTAGCACTGAATTTTTGCTATAATTGCCACTCACAAGCATAATATATTACTGGGGAGTGAAACAACAGTATTAATTATATACAATGCAGTTTGAATCTGATAGTAAGTGTCAAGTTGCACGCTCATAGATGAAAACAGGCCGGACAGGTCTAAGGGGTAAAGGTATCAGAAAACATATACAAAACAAGATTTCTGAAAGCAGTCAGCAACTTGCAGCTCTGTTTAGGAACATAAACTACACTGACAGACTTTTAAAAGTGCTTAGCACTTATCCATTTTCATTGAAATTGATATGAACAACTGGGTGTTAAGTATGTTGGAAAGTTTCAGAATAATAAGTACATGTCTAAATGACAACAGAACTTTGCTGAAAGTTATGCTAATTTTGATTGATGAGATCCATGCAAGATATTATGATGCAGTTTAACTGTATGATTAAAAAATTAGTGTAAACCAGTTTGAACTAGAGAATTACATTGATCCACTCCTGTTGAATTTACTTTTAATAGTTTCTTTGAACATATGGGATTTTCAAATGAGAGTTATAATATCCTGACATCCTGATCAGTTAAAATTTATTGCTAGAAATATGCTGCTCAATAGAATGACTGAATAGCCACATACACATTGAGCAATTTTTGCAATAATCTGATATAATTGTATTGGGTTTGCATGACAAAGTTCTGGTAGCACGGGGTTATAAGGGAGGCTTCTCTGAAAAGCTGCTGGAAGATTCTCTGTGTCTGGCAGAGTCATGTCTGATGTCAGCCAGTTCCAAGATGGACCCACCAATAGCCAAGGCCAAGCCAATCATCAACTGCAGTAACACCGCTGCAGTAACATAATTAATATGGAAAAAAAGTTATTTTACAGATGTAATTGCAGCCAGAGAAGAAAGGAGTGAGGATACATAAGAGAAAGAACTCTGCAGGCACTAAGATCAGTGAAGAAGGGAGAGCAGGAGGTGCTCCAGGCACCAAAGCTAAGGTTGCCCTGCAGCCCGTGGTGCAGATCATGGTGAGGCAGGCTGTCCCTCTGCAGATCATGAAGGTCCATGGGGGTACAAGTATGCACCTGCAGACCATGAAGGAACACATACCAGAGCAGGTGTGGGGTGCCTGAAAGACAGCTGTGACCTCATGGAAAGCCCATGCTGAAGCAGGCTCCTGGCAGGACCTGTGGACCAGTGGAGAGAGGAACCCATGCTAGAGCAGATTTGCTGGCAAAACCTTTGAACCCACAGGGGACTCACACTGGAGCAGTCTGTTCCTGAAGGACTGTACCTCATTGAAAGGAGCCCATGCTGGAGTAGTTTGTGAAAAACTAAGTTCTGTGGGAAAGACTCATGTTGGAGAAGTTCATGGAGAACTATCTCCTGTGGGAGGGACCCCACACTGAAGCAGGGGAAGGACTCCTCTCCCCAAAAAGGCAGCAGTGGCAGAAACAACATGTGATGAACTGACTGCAACCCCCATTCCCCATGTCACTGCATTGCGGGGAAAGCAGGGTGGAGGAAGAGTGTTTTTAAGATTTGTTTTACTTCTTGTTCTCCTACTCTTATTTTGATTAATTTTAAATTCAACTAATTTCCCTAAGTCATGTCCATTTTGTCCATGATGGCAATCAGTGAGTGATCTTTCCCCATCCTTAACTCATGAATCTTTCATAGTGTTTTCTCTCCCCTGTCCAGTTGTTGAGGGGAGTGATAGAGCAGCTTTACTGGGAACCTGGTATCTGGCCAGGGTCAACCCACAATAATAATCTACAATTTGGCACTCAGTAAGAGAGAAAAAGATACACACATGCTAAATAATGACTACAAAAAAATATGAGCCTGTAAAAACATAAAAAACAGGTAAAACATGTCTTCTCAAAACCAAAGACATCATTTTATACAAATTACTCATTTTATTACAGTGCTGTCCTGGTGGTCAAAGAAAGATATCCTCTTATTTATATGACCAGAGCTTATAATTGTTTTCAAAGTTAATATAATTTAATGCAGCAATAAATATGTGTTTTCACAAGGACATACTTTATACTTCATCTAATGGGGACATTTATGAAACATATTCTCATGTGTTTCACATAGACTAAGCTGCATACAATAAGCAACAAGAGTATAATATTTTTATAAAATCATTGTTCTAAATATTTGCCAATGCAGAACTAATTTGAGCGAGGCAAGGTTTGTATTTTATATGCATCAGATTCATACCCCAATAATTTTATGACCACACGCAAAAGTGATTTAACTAAGGAAGATTCACTCTTCCACTAAATAAATTTGCCCCAACATATTTAGAAGTGAACCATATGCTCAGTATATCATACAACACTGAATAAAAAGTCAGGTAAGTTGCCTGTCTGCCAGATAAAGAAATAGCATTACAGAATGATATTGTCACAACTTTTTATTTGAACAGCACCTAATGACAGCTTCAAAGCGTTTACTGATACTTTACTGATATTTAGTGGCATTTACTAAACTGATAGAAAAACGTATTTGGAAATGAATGTCAAACATAACTGTGTTGAATGGTTATCATTTTCACTGTTAACAAATGTTAATGTCAGTTATCTAAACAAGAAATGCCAGGCATTTTTGCAGGACTTCTGGACAATGTTAGAATGAGCTAAAAGACAAAAAAAAATCTCCTTGGATTGTATCTGCACACTACACTGAACCATCATATATTTGTTTGGGTAAAATATCAGCTCACAAGCTACATCCACAGCCTGAGAAGATGCTACAAAAATGTAAAAAAGCTAGCTTCTCTGTATGATCTATATAAGAAGAGTAGAGAAATAACAGCCTATCTTGTTTGTACTGACTATACTCAAATAATTCTCATTTCACAGGTAACTGAAATTTCAGGCCCAAATTTCTCCTACAATGGTAAGTTAAGAGAAGAATATGGAGGTCGTTCAAGAAGCTTGTCTCAAATCTCATTTTTTATGATCTAGGAATTTATTAATTCTTAATTTAAATAATTAATTTTTATTTACTCAAAGCAAAAGTAAACATTACTTTAAAAATGTCAGACTTCCTTACATTCCCAAATTTATATTATTCTGAAAGAGGCTGATATTCAAATTAAGTGACTGCTTAATACCCTTCCATAAAACCAAGCATTTAGCACCATTTGAGGTGCTACAATGTGTCTAATTCACACAGAGCCAGTAAATATGTCACTGGATTTATGAGGGAATACTTCCAGAAAATCTGCTGAGAGTCAGGCAGAATGATAATCTAGGGAACCTCTCAGATCAGCATACTGGTTTGTTCCCACGCACTGAAAGGCCGCTATATCTCCACTGCCTAAAGTGGGAGGTTAGTAATCTAGCTGATGTGAGAAGCCTACACTTACAGGTGAATAAGAAATTGAACCATCCCTTCAGTCCTTTCAGATTCAAGTTATAATCCCCTGGTATCCAATTCATTTACAAATGATTGAAAGTACTCACAAAATGTTGTAGAGGATGACTGAATATACACATGAACAAGATTTAGCCCAGACCAATAGGTAAGAACCACTCTAAGTATCCTAGAACGCTAGTCAGGCATGAATTCTTATCAGCTGCACTTCTGTAGCGATGCTAGAGATGTTAGAGAACTGAAAGAATTTCTCATTTCATGTATCAATCACACTGCTCTGAAAAAGAAATTTAGAGACGGACTGACATAGAATGATACTCTCCATTTTTGCTAAGCAAAGGAACATTCAGTTGTTTCATCTAGCTTCATATATATTGAAAAGGTCAGAACTCAATGAACCTGAGTTTGATGACTGCCTGGCTAATTGTCTTTTTTAGCAGTATAGAGAAATGCCTCTTTGCCAGATGCCAGCTGAGCTGTGGAAGGAATTTACAAGTTTGTCTCACAATGTTATCTAAGCAAGGATTTAAAGGGTTTCTACTCGATTATGACATGCAAATTCATATACGCTTTTAAAATCATGTACAGCCAGATGCAATGTGTACATTCTAAAGGGATTTAGAGGCTTAGCATTTCCTACAGGTTACCTACAGCATCTCTGTATAAATAAGAACAGAACTCATGCGGATCTGTTCACTTCCTCTCCAGTGACTTAGAGGGTATTTAAGTACTTCGCTTTATAAGAACTGCATTGTTTCTGTTCTTGGGCAAGAAATCTAATTTGTATGCCTATATTAGATTCACTGGATCTGAGCCACAGTGTATTAAATACTCGAAGACTATGCATTATCCTACTGATGTGATTTGCAAGCCTCTGAAAGTGATATTATTAAAAGTGTTGCAGAGAAAAAGGCAGTAACATCTATGCTTTACCTAGTGCTATTGGTTTTTTCTATTCCTACTTAACCAGTGATCTACTGTTACAAGCAGTTGCAAATAACAGTCATTATAAACACAGCACACTGGCAAGAGTACAAGTTTTCTTTAACTTAACAATTTCTACAAGGAAATATTTGTGCCTTTTTTATCATTGAAGGTGTTTGTGAGGAACACAAAAGCAGTATAACACCCTCACTCTTTACTGTCATGCTATTCCAGGCACTCAGTATAATGTGTTAACTTCTAACTTTTGCTTGTAAATTCCTTCAGCAGTCCAAGTGTCATTAACAACTTATCATGCTCTTAAGAAATACCATAAAAATAATGTTTTGTCCAATAGAAGCTGCACACATTCTTGGTTAATGCTGTAGCATCAACATTAACAGATACATTATACTGTGCACAGACAAACAGCAGAAAACAGCTTTCATCTTAGTAAATGCAATTACATCATTAGTAATCAAAATAGGCAGAGGCTCAAATATGCTGATGAATTGCAATGAATGTTTCCAGATACAGCTTGAGTCAGGGAATAGGAAATACAAACATAGAAGAAACTATTCTCTTTTGGGAAAGGTGGAGAGAAAGATGAGGAAAATTCAGTGGAATAGATATAAACTCTTCTACACTGTTTGGCTTCACAACCAGAAGTCAATGTTTTTGTTTCAACTGCAGACAAGGTTAGACTTTTGTCTATATGGAAATAGTGATGATTTAGAGGAACCATTTTGCTCCCTGAGGAGTGGGGATGGTAATCACTACACGATGTGTCATCAGGGAACTAGATGAGAACACTTTCAGCTATTCTAATCAGACCTTAATGGGCATCTCTTTCCACAACTATAGATTTTCACCTTTAAGTAAAAGGTTCATAAGGACATTCTACTATAAAAGAATGAAATAAATGTAAATGTGTATGTCCATGTGTATGTGTATGTATATTTGCCCACCAGTATATGCTGGGGGCCATCCAACTGGCAAGTAGCTTGGCAGAACGGGAGCCAGAATTGTGCCCTTGGCTCAAAGAGAAAGCAGGTGAAATCCTGAGCTGCATTAGACAAAGTAAGAGTGTCAAGGAAAGTGATCCTTCCCCTAGTGTCAGCACTGTTGAGGTCAAATCTGCAGGGCTGAAAATTGTGGAAAATAGTTGCACCTTTTAGCCACAGAAAGTATCTTCTTAGCATTCTTGACCAACTGACAAAATGTCATCATAAAGATATTTTTGGTTTGTTTCTTAACTTGTTTGTTAACTTTCTGTGAAGAATGCTATTAAAAGTTATGGGGAAAAATATATTTATAATAAACTTGTAAACTAACAATTCAAGTAAATAATGTAAAACACTTCAGCATTAACAAGGTTTAAAGGTCTGACCAAATTTTCACTCTCCCTGAATCCATTAAGAATGAAAATGAGCGTAAATTATGATACATTTTCTGTGTAGATCAATATAAAATATCTAGAATGTCTATTGACAGAAGTTAACTAAATATTACCTATTATAAAATGAAATAATTTCTTATATTGGTAAAGCCACTGGTCTTTCTAGTTTGACTTGAATGAAGGAATATGAACTGTCTCAGATTAGCAAATGGTTTCAGGCAAATCAAAGGAGCAAAATAAAACTGAAGTTCTATGGCTACGCTGCAGGTTCTATTACTTCGTTTTCAGCTTCATGATACTTTCTTTTTAACAAGTTAATACTGCTTGGCTTCTCCTAAATTCTTCTATTGAATTATGAATTACATTGTCTGATATTGTACTACTCAAGACAGGCTACACTGCCAATATAATTGCTGCACCTTCAGAGTGAAATGAGGTATCACAAAAACTTGGGCTATAAATTTAAAAATTCATTTTAAGGGGATCTCAGTAGAATCTTTCCAATCTGTTAATAATCTGTGCAGTCTATGACTTCATCTCTTTTAGTGAATTTAAAAGTAAGGAACCAAAATCTTTTTTTCTCAGAGGTTCAATAATTAGCTATTAATTTTGACCTGGCTTCTTTCCATGGAGCTCTTCAGTTAATTTTCAGTGCAATAACAATGATTGAGTGTTCTATTTGATTTATATTTAAGCATAAGCCATGGTAGAAAAAAAATCACCTTTTGGTAATAAAAAGGAAATTTTTTACTTTCAGGATCAATAAATTTATGTTGAAATTTAGTTAGGTCTTAATTTTAATTTCAAAAAACCAACAACAAATTACTTTTTTAGCATTATAGCAAATATTTTTAAAATGCAGTTCTCAATTATGGATGAGTACGAGTGTATCAGACTTAATTTCCAGATAAAGTAGAAAAAAAGGAACAAGAGAATTGCCAGAAGTATATCACTCTAAAATACTTACTTTTGAAAAACAGCTTTAAACATTTTTTTGCATATATCCTACTTACTAGTCACTTCTTTTTAAGAATCCGGACTTGAATATAAAGAAAGAAGTTTCATGAGAAATTTTCTAGTAGATACACTAAGAATTAATTAAACACAATGGTTTTAGGAGTTTATTGGTGAGTGTCAAACACATCAGATACCAACTATACCGGGAATTGTCTTTAAGAGTGTAGATAAAGGGCTTCAACACAGCTTGATAAAGTAAAATCACTATTGATTGGAGGAATGCAGCTAAATT
Organism: Acanthisitta chloris; assembly: GCF_000695815.1. Taxonomy (NCBI): domain Eukaryota; kingdom Metazoa; phylum Chordata; class Aves; order Passeriformes; family Acanthisittidae; genus Acanthisitta; species Acanthisitta chloris. Next base: position 133,820 of record NW_008691951.1, read on the forward strand.
TGTGAGCCTTATATTTAGAATTTGTAGCAGGACTAAAGCTTAGGAGCACAAAAGTAGTTTGAAATCTTGCCTCTGCGTTGTTTCAGCTCATACTTTACATACCACAGAACCATAGAACAATGCAGGTTGGAAGTGACTTTGAAAGACTTGGTCTGGCCTTTCATGAGAAAGGGATCCTAGATGAGAAATGTCTTACACACATACCTTACACAACTTACACATATACATAGCCTGATATTTTACATAAGAGTATTTAAAAAGGAAAGTAAACTATTTAATCTTTTTACCATTTTCAGCAATTCACAGAACAAACAAGATAGTTGTACTCCTTTCATCTGACTAATGCAAATAGCCTCATTTAGCTCCATAGTGGTAGATCTTGAAAATATTAAAAAAATATTTAGAACTAGCACAGGGACCAGTAACCAACAAAACTTTCATGATCTTTCTACACAATAACAGTTAGAGGTGAGGCTGGTGTGTGAGCAATATAAGTTGCCTTCTGTAAGTGCTTGGCAGATTTAAAAACCCACTTCAAACACTGCACTAAGAGTGTTGTGTGCTACCTTCTTAATTGGCATAGATGTTGAAAACTGAACAGCTCATTTCTGACAATGAAACCTTTAACTCTGTCATTTGACTGTTTCCTTCAAGGCTCATTTTATATTGGAATGTAAAACAACCAAAAAGAGCCCCAAAACACCCAACCCTCTGAGCTGAGTCAGCACTGTTCAGGAATAGCCACAGCATATGTGTGTTCCCAACACTGTTTTATCCGCAAGTGCAAAGCACAGTACATATGGGCTGACATGAAGAAAGTTAATGCCACTTCAGCCAGACCCAGTACCCTAGCAGAAAGAAGAATGATTGTATGGAAGCATGGAAGAAAATTGCTATTTAAATCTCTGAAAAAATTTTTTTTTAAAAAAGGAAACTGAGGCCTGAATCACAGATTCATAGAAGCATTCATAGGAAGGTAGCTCCAAAGGATCACCAGTGGTCAACTAGTTCAACTTTTCACTCAAATCAAGGCTGATGCCAACACTGGATTTAGTGATCACCTGGTCTAGCTAATTAGGCAAAAACCTGCCTTTGAAAAAGTTGCTTCATTTGTTCATTATTTTCCAAGTGATTTCCTCCAGGCCAATGCCCAATCTGAACTGTCCATGCTACAAGTTTGGGGATTTGCCTCTTTTACTTTTTGTGGTGCTCTCAAGAATTTGGTTCCTTGATCTTCGCTTCACATCTTAAGCTGCTATTAGGTCATCATTTAGCCTTCTCTTCACTAGACCGAACAAGCCCACTTCTTCAGCTCCTCCTTTTCTAGCTGACATACCATCTTGTAAGCCCATCCCTGGACATTCTCCAGTTAGTTCCTATGCCATTCAAATTGTGGAATGCAAAATTTGAAACAACATTGCAGGTGCAGCCTTAGCAGCACCAGGTATTATGGGAATAATCACTTCAAACAACCTGCTGACCGAACCTTTCCTGATGTAGACAAAAATAGAGATTTCTTCATTCATGCTGTTGACCCATAATCTATCTATAATGGTATCTATCATAAGCCCCACATGTTGGGAATCTTTTTCTTGTGGTATTTTTTGTTGGTAGTGGTTTGGTTTGGTTTGTTTTTTTTCTGAGAATATTCAGTATTCAGCCTGCCACTCTTAGCATGCTATGAAATTTGCAGTTACTCCTCTTCAGTTTCACAACTCTTCCCTTCTTGGCCCAATACTCAAGTTTATTGAGATCACTCTGGGTGAAGGATTACCATTCATTTTTTTCAATTGCTTTTAAACACACAGAGTATTCAGCAGTTGCAGATTATAAACTGATAAGAGCTGTCACAATAACACAATAACAGTGATGTTGTTGCTGTTGTTATTATTATTACTATATAATTTTAAAAATACCTGAGGTGGAAGAAGTGGTAATCTGATATAAGCAAGTAGCATGCTTAGGTCGTTGCATCGCCTCTGCATATCATACTTCACCCACATCATTAAGGCATGGAAAATGGTCTCTTCATCAGGAACATTCACATCATCACTAGCAAGAAGTTTATGGAGTTCTTCAGCTGGTAGAAGTAAAAATTCTTGATTTCTTATAACTTCCATTATATTTTCCTGAGAAGAAAAAAATATTTCAGATTCAGTAATACTGTAAGAAAATAAAAACCGCTGTTAAAAGTAATAAACCCATAGGATTAGTCAATATCTGCCATACCCAGATATGGGTATCCCCTGCCATACTCTTACAGCTCATGAGAAAAACAAGCTGACGATCATTAGAATGAAACAACTATAGTTGCAGTTCATATATAAATATATCCAGAAAACAATATGAAGTTTATGGCATAATATCATAATTAAAAATTGTCAGAATTAGTAAAGGCTATCATTTGAATTTTTTACAAACTCGGTTGTAATTGAGCACATTCAATATATTTTAAGTCTTTACATGCACACACTATATTTTCCAGTATTTTTTTCACTGTCTGATTTATTTCTTAAATAACTTGTCAGTCATATACAGTTATATTATCAATATCTAGATGTTTGTCTATACATATGACAATGCTGAGATGAAGATCGACACCATGAACTTAGCATTATTTCTTGAAATTGTTTAGAACAGATTGCTAACATCCAGTTAACATGAAAAATGTATACAGCAATTAAGATTCACTGCATCAAAATTTCTAATACATATAAGAATAACTACAAAAAACTAAACTAGAATAACTATATAAAACATATAAACCTAACAAAAATGTTTCATTTAGTTCTCTGTATCCTAAGGACTGAATTAAGCACTCTCTGTACTACCCACCCTACATTAACAGGGCACAATAGACTATAGTTCTGCAGGGTATTTTTCTCCAAACATTTCTTTTAGGATGTCTGATCTCCATGGGGAAATTGTAAATGTGTAATCATATTCTTGATTCATAGACAATTACAAGAAGAAAGTTAAATAGTTTTAGACTGAAGCAGAAGAAAAAAATCTGGTTTTTTTTATATAAACTAAAAATATAAAAGCAATAGAGGGAGCAGTAAGTTACAATGTCTTACAGATAAAAGATAACAATGAGTTTCATAATGTTACTTTAGATAGACTTTGTAAGACAAGAAACAGGGAAGGAATGACAAAACATCAGTCAAGGACTTAAGTGTAAGAACATCAAAACTGAAGGAAGTGAATAATTCCACTGCTACACCCACTCAATTCAGTTCTTCACACATCAAAATTCAAATCAATGCTGTCTATAATTGCTTGTTTAGCTCTGAGCCAGGGAAAAGACTGACTGGTCATCAGAAACTGAAACAGAAGTAACACAGGATTACTGAGACTTTATAACTACTAGAGGGAGGAAAAAAGGCACAAGATTTAGAATACCAGAATTATACTCTGCCTCTAGTATGTCACATGCTGTTCTCCTATGCAATAGAAGGAAATCTTATTTTAATTCTCCAATATCATGTGGGTTTTTAAAATTTACTGCTTAAATGAATGTATTAAAAATAAACTGAATATTATTTTATATAAGGTAGCAGAGATGAATAATGCAGACAGACATGACAAAATTATTACAGACAGAAGTTCCTTGAAATGTGCAATATATTTGCAGATGAAATACATGCATGCATATAGAATAAAGTAGATAAAGCTGAAAATAATGCTTATTATTATGGATATGAATATTTTTAAATGTAAAACTTAGCTTTCAGTAAGTTACTTTTTAACTCTACATATATGCCCAAATCAGGATGCTAACACAACAGACAATTAAAGGTGTGTATGTGGTCATGGACTGTATTAACCATGCTGTTATCTTATCATAATTGATAATTGAATCAAAACATGACTCACTTCTTTTTTAAATTACTTGTTTAAATGTCAGTATGTCCCTAAAAAACTAGATTTTTATGGAGTGAGGTTTTAATCCTTTAACTCCTGATAAAGTTTAAATTGTGGAATTAGAACATTCTACAATAGCTTGGAAATTTAAGGGAAGTAGTTTGCAGACACTTAACCACAAGTTGGCTTAACTCATTCTAATTAAAAAGCCATAAAACTCAGAAAATTTCATTGCACTTCTCAATAAAATGATTTATAAGCCAAAGTTTAATTAAGTCTGGTTAAACTGACATTAAATCCCATTATGAAAAAAAATATAACTCTAGCTCTTAATAGGAACCAACATCAAACTTTGCAATTGCATATTAATCCAAAGATCTAATATTATTGAGAAGTATTGTGATAGTGGAACACATTTAATGAAATCACAGAACTTAATTAATTATGAATAACATTCAAAGCAGGGGCTGTAACTTCAGAATAATAATTTTAGGTTTGATTAAGATTTTTTAAATAATTTTTAATTGCCTTTTCATTTGGATATATGCTTAAGGAGAACTTATTCCAGGCTCTGTACTGATTCACCATTGAATAAAAGTAGAATCTAGCCAAGTTTTCAGACAACACATATGGTCTAAAATCTATTCTTCTAAATATCTGAAATTCCATTAATTTCATGCTACTCAGGGACAAGTATAGTAGAAAATAACACTTAATAAAAAATTCTTTATATAACTGTTACTTCTATATACATATACATTCAGATGGTATGTTTATATTTGTCATATATATAAATCAGCGATAAAATCCAGGTTCTTGATCTTCAGAACTAAAAGCTCTCTTCAAATCTTTAGCATTTCCTAAATTGACTATTAAATATTTAGAACTTCATAGGTCACATTTTAATTTCTTGATGTTAATTTCTCTTGGAGCAACAAATTGTATTTCATTGTCTTGCTGTTTTATCATAACAAATAATTTCTCATATGCTAATTGTGGGAAAATATCCAATCTTCTTTTAAAACATGACTGGTTTTCATTTTTGCACTTTAGGGAACAGGATGCAACAGATGTCTGATTTACTGGGTAAAATTTTCTCAAATTAAATTCATTTTAAATTCTTTTGAAATTAAGAGGCAAGATAGAAATTGAGCTACACAGTCATAAAATCATAGAATCATTAAGGCTAGTTGAACTGTTAACCTTACACTGTCTTCACTAGTACACCATGTTCCCAGTGCTACATTTAGATGGCTTTTGAATACTTCCAGGGATGGTGATTGCACCATTTTCCTAGGCAGAGTGTTTCCATGCTTTACTGCCCTTTTAGTGAATAAATTTTTCCTAATATCCATTGCCAACCACCCTTGGCACAACTTGAGACCATGCCCTCTCATCCTGCTCTAGTGAAGTGTTTTCAGGAATGCTTAGGTCCTCATGGGCTGCTAAACCTTTATTACAAGAATAAGGGTACTGAACATTAAAGCATGCCCAAGGTTATGTGATGGAGTTGCATGAGTTTTCAGGACCTGTAAGTTTTGACTCTGATACTTAAGCAGCTTTGTAGATCAGGTCTTCATAAGTCTCATAAGATCAACTGGGCTGTAACTAATACCTCTTCTGCATGCATCATTCACTTAGCCTTTC